>NC_135714.1:201127712-201316761 GCF_964656455.1 Halichoerus grypus
TAAAACAGCATAATGTGAATTTTCTGGAGGTGATTTGTTTTGTTTTCTATTCCATATATATTTTGAAATAACATTTTGATTTAGGAAGCGTTCTTCAAAATATTCTTATGATTTTTATGTTTCAGAACATGGCTTTAAATTTTGCCTCCTGCCAAATTTTTATTGATTGTAGTAACTATGAAACAAAATTTTAGTATCTGCCTTTCTGAAAAAAATCATCTTTAAGTTGAGAATAAATGTATAAATTTTAAAACACCAGATTGCAGTAAAAGCCTATCATTATGTTTAGAGAAATATGGTTTTATCTGCAAATGTCATAGTGACTTTCCATGAACTGAATTAAACAAGTAAACTTTCAATAAGTAATTCATGCTATCTTTTAAAAGAAAATTTATATTATTTTCTAAATTTTCTTTTACAACTTTAAGTTATGATTAGGAATTATTTTGTAGTTCTTTTAGTCACTAGTTTTTAAAGTTGTATTTCTATTTTTAAAAATGTGTTCAAATTCCTTAATTTTATTTTAAATATAATTCAATTCTATTTAAATGATAGGCATTTGATCATGTACTATGAGTATGCTAGTAGATGATTCTATCTTTGCTTTTTTTTACTGGAATTTTGAAGAAAACTGTGATCAATACATTTTTTTAGTGTCTTATGGTTTAAATATTGACTAGTAGATTTTTTTATTTTAATAATGTAAATGTTCTTTTTTCAAGATTATTTTTAAAAATTCATTTGTTTTATTTTTAAAGTAACAATATAAGATAGATCAAGACAATATGTGCTGATCACAATATCATATATGTGCTGATACAGTTAAATTTTGCATAAGGTATTCAGAAATAATTCATTGTTCCCCCTTAAAAGCCTAATAAATCAATTTAATTAAGGAATGAACTTACATTGCATATAAACACTAATTTTATTTTGTAAAGATCCACAGAATTTCTGGAATAATGGCATAAGCAAAATATTGTTTTTGATATTGTTGATGTGGTTATAAAAAATTTCTCAGTGATTATGAAGTTCAAAAGCATCTTAAAATTGCCTTGGTCTTGAGGTTCAAAGATAGCACCATATCAAGATACTTGATCTGGAATCCAAGCTGCTATGCTTAATTGGCGCAATTTTACAAGGTCTTACATGATATTTAATGTTAAAAATATAACCTCATAATGCCATATGGCTTCATGTATAACACATAACGCCTATTTGAAAACAGAATGCCTTATTACACTGAAAATTGTTGGCAATGGTTAGAGCCCCTTTGTGATGTGCAGGAGATACTTAAAATTTTTTTTTTATAATACGTGGTTCACCATATTAGCCAAGAATAAAACACACAACCTAAATTGTGTAATTTGCATGAAGATGAAGTATTTTTATGTAGAGCAGCATATCCCCAGTGATCCTACAGGCCCCATTTTATCACCAGTTGTTCCTTTCTTTCGTGTTTTCTTGGAAAAGATGTCTATCCTAAAGAGTGATGATTAATTTTTAAAATTTTATTGCTCATCTATATGTAATATATGGAAATGACAGTTAATAGCAGTGCTACTGTGCTATCCTATAAAATTCCACTGAAGACAAGTGTTGACAATCTGTGCAGTCTCATCATTAGTGACCATCAGTAAGTACTGATGCAGAAAAATGCACAATTAAGAAGTAAATTTCTGTTAATAAATGATGAGCTTTAAGTAATGTTATGATTAAGGAATTCTGCCTTATCATTAATGAATTCACAATTTCCACTAGACTTTTTTCATATCGAAAATAGGATCCTCTTTCACGAGCCATAAAGGGGATTCTCTGTAAGGAAGCAGTGTAGACTGTGAGAAGGAAGAAGCATCAGAAGATCAATCAAAGCAGAAGGAACAGCATGAGTGCAAAGGCTCATCTTCAGGAATTAAAAGCTAGCCAGTGTAGCTGGTGTGTGGGGGGCCACTTGGCGGGTGGGGGTAAGGATGCGGGAGAGATCACGAGCAGCACTCTAGTGTGTAAGGAAAGCATGAAAACTGTAATAGTGGAGAAACACAAAGGAAAGTCAAAGAAGGATTTTAAGGTGGAGAGTGACATACTTTCATTTATGTTTTGAAATATTTCCTCCAGCTTTTGAATTAGTGATATGTGAAGCAAGATAAGGAATAGACCCATCTAGGAAAGCATAACTGTTTCAAAGAAAATATATCTTAGGGGAAAAAAATGTATCTTAGGCACCACATTATTCTGGAGCAATACTTAGAAGTGATTTTCAAAATTATATAGAATTTTATTGAACAGCAGTAAATAACTTGTGATGAATAGATTTTTAGAAAATACCATCTTCTTTTCCTAAATTTGTTTGAAGAGGCCAGTGATTTTTACTTTTATTGTCAATGTCATCATCAGCTTTTTCTGCTGGGAATTTAATAGTTCGGAAGCTCTCAGGGTCTTCTGTGAACTTTTTCTGTATTGTTTTTGGTGTAGACGTGTGTGTTTTTATTTTGTTTGTTGGAGAATCATATTGATAATCCTCAGTATGATGTAATTATCAGAACAGAATTTTAGAGACAGACATATTAGCTTAAGTGCAAGCATTGCCAGGTATGGACCTATATGCTGTTGTATGATGAGTATCCTAATCCCAGTTTTTTCTTCTACAAAATTAAGGTAATCCATTACAGGAAGGCTTTTGAATTATCTCCCCAGCAAACCTTCGTAAATATTCTTTACGTGTTACATAGAAAGAAAAATAAGCTGATAAAAACAAGAGCTATGAGACCAAAAAAAAAAAAAAAAAAAGTAAAAATAGTGTTGTAACCAATATCCATTCCCCAAATTGGTCCCAAAGTAGAAAATTTTCATGATTCTTACATTTGCTGCAGGGTAGACATGGTGGAAAGTGTGAGGCAAATGACCTCTTTTTTGACTTGCCCTAGTAGTTGTTCGTTGGGACAGATTTTTCTAATTAATTCATTTATTCAGCAAATATTAATTGAACACCCACCATGAGGCAGGTATTATTGTAGGAATGGGGCATATAAAAATGAACAAAACCCTGAAATCTTTGAAATTACAGTTTTCACATTTTGGTGTGGAGAGTCAATAAACAAAGTCAACAACTGAGATAAACAATAGGTTGGGTGCTGATGAGTGTCCTGGAGGAAAACAAAGCAGTCCTTGGGGTAAGGAGTTCAGTTTGAAACTGGATAATCTTGTGGCCAATTAAAGATGGCTACAGGCTCTTTACCACTCCTTCCCTCCAGAGTTGGAATCCACTTCTCAACCTCCAAGAATCTGAGCTGTTGGTGATTACTTTGAGAGGAAAATGTGGCAAAAATGATGCTCTGCCATTTCTGGGCTCGGCCTTTGAGAAGATTGGAAACCTGCTTTCTCTCTCTTGGAGCTACTGCTTTGATAGAAGCCATCCGTTATGTCCTCACCATGCTGTGAGACGGCCCTAACCACCACCTAGAGAGGCCACTCGAAATGAGATATTCCTAGGGAGTCCTTGGCTGTTCCAGGCATGCTGGCGGGGGCACCATATATGCAAGCAGAGAAGCCGACTTGGACATCAGCTCACTCAAGCCTTCAGGCGACTTCCAGAGCCAGCCACATTTTGGCTGCAATTGCTTAAATGATCTCAAATGAAAACTGTCCATTTGAGTCCAATAACCCCATGAAAAATGTGAGAAATTATAATACGTTGTTGTTTTAGGCTAATGCATTTTGGGGATGGCTCATAAGACACCAGTTGATAACCCAAAGAACAAACAAACAAGCAACATTTGGAACACGATTGAAAGTTGGGAAACCAGCCATGTCGGTATTTATGGTAATTGGTCGATTCATTGCAGGGGGAGATGAGGGCTTTCACTGGATCTCCAAACATCATCTGAACAAGATTCTACAAAAACCTCACAGGTGCCTGGAACTCAGAGCAGTCTGATGCTCTCTTCTTTTCCCTCCGGGGATTGCTCTGATGGCACAGGAGAAATCTGTCTCCACCTGATTGCTCTCTCACCCTCCGGGCTTATTTATCACAGTGAGAGAGTATGGCTCTAATCATTATTGAAGCAATTAACTTTTCTGCTTGGGGAAATACGTTTAATTAATCAAAACACTCTTGCTAAATCACGTTGACCAGTACAGAATGTTCTGTAATCAGCGATATAGTTTTTTTTAAAAGATCTGAATCATAAATGTTCATATTATAAAAATTCCCATAATAAAATATTTTGGAAAGAAAAGTGTCATTCCTCTGGAAAGTCCACACTACATCGGCTTTCATATGTTTTTCAGTATTGACCCTCAAAAATCAGTTGTAAAATTGCCTGTATGTAATCATACCTCCCTCATCGGGTTGCTGTGGGGATCACACAGTCAATACCTTTAAGTCTTGGCACTATTCCTGATGCATTGGAATGGCTCAAAAAATGCTTATTGATGTCATTTAGTTATAAACTGCATCCTTTGTTTAATAATCTGTTCAAAATTCTTAGAGTAAATCCTTCTTAATCCCTGTATTACATGTGTATCCATGCCACTATCAACTCATCTTAAAACATGTTAGGCATGTAATGATTTTATACAATTCTTCATGGCTTCTATGCGTTGCTACGTCTGTACATCAGAATCAACTGAAGCACTTGATCAAAACAAAGTTTTCAAGGGAGGGGATCCTGAGATCTCTATTTTTGACAAAAGCCCTGGTGGTTTTGGTACCCAGCCACAAAATTAGGAGGGGAAAAAGAAAATCTCCAAAATCTGCATATTCTTTTCCTCTTTCAAGATGTTCTTTTTAAAACTGGGAACTGATTTAAGTACAGGTATGTGTCAATGGCTAAAATATTTAACTTCAAAACCTGGCATTTTGGTTTGCTGTCCTGATAATTTGTCCTGAAGTATTCAAATGTTTATCTTAACTCTGTACTTTGTTTAGGCCAGGAATATATTTAAATAAAGTGTCAATTAAAATTTTAATAATATTTGGGGATTATATGGGCTATATTCTAGAATGCTTTAAAAATATAGATGATCATGTCATTAATTAAAGGGTTCACTAAAGTCTGCTTTAAACTTTACAGTGTAAAGCATTCTCGAGAAGTACAATTTTGAGCTTTTATGTTATTAGATAAGATAGATAAGCCAGGCTGTGATCCTGACTGCTCTGATTGGACACTCATGATATCACAATACTAGATACTTAGAAAGAAAATTTTGGAAAAGTTTCTGAAAAGGTGCTAGAAATTTCTAATTTTATTTCTCACTCGTATGGAGGCTCAAAAAGAGTAGAGACCACATTTTTTTGGTCACTCCTGCACACTCAGTGTACAAAACTATTAGGTGCTCAAAAAACATTCACTGTATATTGATAGAGTGATTCAGTGCCCATGCTGCTAACAAGCCGTAGGAAAAAAGGGGTGAATTTGTGAAATAAATTTAGTACAGTCAAGTCATGATGTAATGGTGACTGTACTATTTCTGTCCAAGGGACATATTTCCTTGCATAATAGGATAGGAGAAAGTCAGATTGGCTCCATGCCACTAACATCTCCACAGACACTTAAGGATCCTAAGGCTAAATTGAATTGTTACACGTTTTCAGTACCAGTCCCGTGAGAAGTCATCTGCTTTAACTTAGCAGTGTGATAACTTCACATTTCCCTTGAGTGTTGATAACTTGTCTAAGACCCTTATTGGCCATAATCCCAGTAGCTGTAACTAGGAGAGTTCTCTCGGCCGTACAACCCGGCCTCAGCCTCTCTACTCTTTGGTATTGGCACGGCTGTGGGGCAGGCAGTAGGTTGTGGGGATGTAAGGACTCGACAAAGGGAGCCATGCCAGAAAGGAAAGTCCTGTCAATCTGGAGATTCCTGTTCTTCAATCCTAGGAAGCTGTTTTAGAGTGTCTGATAATTTGCTAATCTTCATTTTCTCTGTTTTTCATGGTGGACCTCATATTTGGATGTGGATATTGGACTTCCTTATCTGATCTTCCAAGCTGCATACCAGCAGTATGGTAGACTAAGTGACATAAAAGCTTTGCTGTTGCAAAACAATTAAAATGATGGAATTAATATGTGCATGTATTTAAAATAGACGTATTTAAAATATAGATGCAATCAAAATATATTTATCCATATTTGTATGCATTGGTATTCTGGCAAGAGAGTAAGCAGAATCCTCAGAGGCCAAAAAAAAAAAAAGTAAAAGTAGCTTAGAGGGATAAGCAAGATAGCTTTGAAGCTACCAGGAAGTCTCTGGGGTCATTTTCATATTCCTGGTCTCCTTGGCTGTATATGTGGTTGCCTGGTAGCAGAGGTTAGGACACAGAGCCTGAGTTTTACCCAAGGCATGGAGTCAACTTGGAATACATACTATAAAAACCAGGATGCTAAAAGGCACTAGTGGAAGGGTGAACCAAAAAAACAAAATGAAACAAAACAAATAATAAACATAACAACAATAATGACAAATGTAGGATAGAAAAGAAATTTACCTTTTACCTTGTGTGGGTTGGGAGGGGGAAGTCCCCTCCCAGTTTGATCCCACAAGCCAGCTCTCTTACGCGTTTATGACCTCAATTTCTGCTACCTTAGAGAGACTGGAAAAACCCAAGTTTAAGATTTAATTTAAAGGAAGTCACCATGAATTCCAAAAGATTGCTATCCTGCAGCTCATGTTTTCTAACAATGATGCAATTAAGACACAAACAAATAATAAGCTAAAAAGTAGAAAAATCTCACATATTTGGGAATTAAAACAAAAACTCAGAGAAAGCAAATATATAAATAAATTTTGTATCAAAAAATCACAGTAGGCTTTAGAAAAGTCTTACATATATATGAATGAATACATATATAATAATGAAAAGATCACATATTAGAACTTGTGAAATTCACTCAAGTAAAATTGGAAGGGACTTTATATCCCTAAATATTTTTATTAGAAAAGAAAGACTAAAAATTAATGAGCTCAGCAACCATCTCAAGACATTATGAAACGTATAGTAAAATATACCGCAGTAAAGTAAAATTAAAGAAATAATTTCAAAAAAATTAATGAAACAAGAAATAATCATGCACAATGGGTCATTTGAGAAGAATAATAATATTGAAAAACCATTGGCATTTTATCATGATAGTTATTAGTACTATTTGCTGAGTATTTAGGGCCCTCTGTCTCGTGGAAACATAGTAGAATTGTACTTTGTGTTCTTTGTGGTTGAGAGGGAGCCATGTTGACTCTATTTAGCCATTGGACTGAGAGTCAAAATGGCACCTATCACTTGCAGCTCAGAGTATTTAACTGTCAAAGTGAGACTTTCCTGATGTTTCTTATTCTGAGGTTATGACTGGCAATGTTGCAGATGATGTCTCCTTTTTCAGCCTGAGTTTCTGAGTGGGCTATAGTGGCCAGAGAGCCCCACTACTAACCTGGGTTGGAAATATTATAGACTGAATGGAAAAATAAAATGTGATGTTTTAAATTATTGAAAAAAAATTTTTTTTTGTAGAAACATGGAACATAAAACATAGGCATCCTGACTGATGCACTTTAAGAATAGAGAAAGAAAGAGAGAAACAGGAAGAGAGACAAAGGTGGGGAGGTGGTGGGGGGAATGGAGGAGTGAAGGGGTGCAGAAGTGAAAGAAGGAAGGACATTGAAATCATCAGAGAAAACAAAAGGAATTATGAGCAGATGATGAATAAATTAAAAATACTATAAAACAAAATTACATACAACTTGATCATAAATTTTAAATCTAATTTTAAGTTCACAAATGCCTATAAAAATTGAACTTAGTAAACAGACTTACAAAGAAATAGAAACCTTGATTAGTTCTATAACCATTAGCAAATTAGATCAGTAGTTAAAATTCTTCCCACAAAGTATGTAAGTGGCCTGAATGGTTTTCCTAACTAGTTCTATCAAATATTTATGGTGCAGCTAAAGCTGACGCAAACAGCCCCAAAGTCGTAGGGTATGGAAAAAGGAGGTCACTTTACAAGGCTAGTATAAATTTACTTCCAAAACAAGAAAGCAAAAATTAGATGTCGGTCACATTCATTAACATTCATTAACATAGATATCCCTAGCCTCACCACTACAATTTTAGCCATATTTTATATTCCTTTATTTCAACTTCAATCTGTTTTACCACCAGTGGCTTCTTAAATTTTCCTCAGATACTCTAGTCATACACCTGCCTCAGGACATTAGCATTTACTTTTCCTGTTTGAAACCTTCTTCTCCCACAGACCTCCTTGGACGGCTCCTTTCTCTCCTTCAGATCTTTTTTTTTAAAATGTCATGTTGGTTATTCCTTTCCTGAAAAAACTGAAATCATTATTCCAATATTCCCTATGCTTCTTCCCTGTTTTGGTTTTTTCTGTCTGCACTTTTCACAATCTCACATATATTATTACTTCTGCATCTTGCTTATTGTCTGTCTCCCACCTCTAGAAAGAGAGCAGAGTTTTTTATTTACTTACTTGCTTCCACAGCCCCGGCAATTAGCATACTGCCTGGCACTTGGTGAGGACTCAGGAACTATTTGTGGAATGAATTGATAAATGCAAAAGTATTGAACAAAATGTTAGCATGACGAATTCAGCAATGTATGAAAAATACAGTATGACTCAGTTGGATTTTTCTCAGGAATGCTAGTTTAAGTTAGAAAAACTTATTGAAATGGCAGATAAAAGGAAACAAAATTATTTCAACAGATGAGGAAAAGCATGTTATAGAATCCAAAATTAAAGAGACCTCTTTAACCAATAAATCAACAGCAAACATCACACTTTATGGTAAAACATGCCAAATGTTTTCTTCATTATCAGGAACAAGAAAAGGTGTCCTTTTCTCATTGTTTCTACTCTTCTCATTGCATTTTACCTGACAGAATAAGCCAATAGAAAGATAAATGCAAGGTACAAATAATGAAAAGAAAGCTCAAAATTTTCACAGATGATATGATTATCAAAAAAATACAGAGTAATGCACAGAATCAAAATAATTCAGAAGATCATCAAAAGAATTTGGCAAAATTTCTAGGTACATAATCAGTATATAAATACCAGTCAGAATCCCAATTAGTTAAATTGTGGAATCAGACAAACTGTTCCTGAAATTTGCATGGTCATGTAGAAGAGACATTAATAGCATGATACACATGAGGAAGATGAACAAACACATTGTAAGGCAGGGTGACATTGGCCCAGAGACAGACCAAGACACTGATGGACCAGAATAGACATCCCCCAAATACACCCAGACCTCTCAGGGTATTTGGAGATGACCAAGATGTCATTACAGCTCAGTAGAGAAAGCATCAACTCATTGATAAATGGTGCTAGGAAATATTTATCAATGATTTAATTGTCAGTGTCATTTGTCAATCTCTTTTCCAGAATCCACCACTGTGTTGCTAACCTCTCCTCAGTTGCTTATATTCCAGGCTCTTTTTCTTGTTGGTTTACATTCTTTCCCCTTGACTTACCTTGTGCACTTTGTGAAATGAGCAAAGGCAAAGGCTTGTGTTTACTTCATGATGTTTAAATGGGAGTAAATTAATCATGTATCTCCTCTTTCTAAAAAATTTGGAGTATGTCAAGAACTTCTGGGTTGTTTTTTTTTAATTTTTATATTAGGACAAGTCAGTGTATAGCCCCACTAAATATTGGACAAATGCTAATGTTTCAGAGTGTGTTGAAAAGGAAGTGTTGTAATTCCTTGTTACTTTTTTTTCCCTTTGAAAGTAAAGGCATAGTATTCATTCATTTGAGAAAATACAACCAGGAACTGGGTATGTATGAGAAGTGCTTCACTGTGTATATGGGTAGCGTCCACTGGATAGCATGTAAATTCCATGTTCGGTATTTGAACTACCAGCTCTACTTGACAATCAGTGGCCTATTCTCCTCATATCTAGTCTTGAAAGTGTTTCCTGGGCAAAGTAGTCTTTATTGTTTTTATAGAGATTTTCTCAAGAAATGTATTTTCTCCAGTGCCAACACTCCACGTACGATGCTTTCACCGGTAATCACTAAATGGAGTGGTTTCTCATTTTGAGGGGCAGTAAAAACGTGGTGGTGGGTGGCAGCCGAATCCTCAGCCTTAAAGGATGATTGTTGGGAGCATGTCCTGGGCCCCAGAGCACGGTTGCCATGGTGATTCTTCTGCTCTGCCAAGGCTGTTTCTCACTGTGGGTGGAAAGAACTCCCCTGCCAGCGACTATGTGGGATTCTGGCAGCTGGAGAGAAGGCTGAAATGATGCGCTGCTTCCCCAGATGGGAGTTCTGAGAGTCTTCTTTTAAATCTAATAGGCAACTCAGGCCCTGTGGAAGAGTGGGGGTAACTAGGATCTAGCCCATTACAAGTGCAAAATGTGCATGATAAGATTCTTCAAGTTTCTTATTTTGAGTGAAAGCCTTGCAGAGGATCAGGACTCCAACTGAAGGAGTCTAGCCTGACTTGGCAGTGAGGGAGGGCTAGAGAAATTTGTATTCATCAATAGGGTTAATATAATTCTGAGGGATTTAAATGGCAGCATTTAAATAGGGAGTAAAAGAAATATTGCCATTTAATTTGGAGATCTTAAACTCATTCAGAAATGCCTGTTAACTCAGGGTTGTCAATTTGGGCTTACGCAGTATTGAAATTTATCTCATGTTTTTCTAAATTTAAAAGGCACTACTGTAACTAATCCTAAACTGTGACATAATAACCACCACCACCACCCCTCTCCTGAGATATATGGAGTCTAGGTAACTAGGCTTGCTTGCATGGGGGTCTTAGTATTGGTCCATCTAAACCACAATCGAGAAAATGTGAAATAAGTAGAAACTGACTCTGATAGAATTCAGATTAGCAGAATTAAGCAAAAATCTTCAGTAGCATTTTGATGATCATCTGTATAGGCTTACCACTTCATTGTTCCTGGGCCTCATTCTGATTTTATGTTTGTTTTGTTATAAGCTTTGATAAGACCCAGGAAAGGTAATCCCTATCTATGAAGTTAATGTTCGGACTCTTTTCTTTATATTTAAACTTCTATTCTGAAGGGTTTTGTTGACTACATTAATCTGGTTTTGACTCCCCAATGCCTGCAGAAGAAATCCCACACACCTGTGTCGAATTCTTCAAGAATAGTAGGGGAGAGAAATCACAAAGGAATTGGATTTGAAATTATAGGGCTGTTTGGGGGCACTCACCAAAATAAGGGTAACTCCTGTTTGGGTTGGTACTAATTTTGTTTCTTATTCTTCTTTATTTTTAAATAAACAATAAGGTGAAATTTTTACAACATGGAGAAACAAAGAATAATTCAAAGATTTTTCTGCTATCCTGTTAATCTCCACTCGAAACTGTGTTCAATGACATTCAGAGACTATACACTCTGGTCTCATCCATCTGCTAGTGAAATCTCTTCCTATCATATGAAGTGTCAAGCTGTTCTAACCTTTTCTTCTTCCCCACATTGTGTGTGTGTCTATCGGGGAAGGAATGTTCAGGAAATGATTTCCTGGACTAACGATTGCTATGGAAGTGAGGACATGTTCAGATTTCTTTTTTTGCCTCTGGGGCAGATGAGGTGAGCCATAATTCTCTCAAGAAGGCCAGTTCCAATGATCAGTATTAAAATTAGCAGGCTAGACCACTCTCTAAACATAAAATTAATTCACATACAACTTTACAATGATCGCATGCATTGTATGTTACTATAAACATATAGGCATTCTAGATAAAGGGCACACAGATCTTCCCATGAATTACTTGAGTACAATAAATAACCATCCATTTTCCAATCTCACTTATTTGTTTCTGCAGAAAGGAAGAACCAGTTATGTAGAGAGGTTTTGAGAGGCTTCAGCATTACAAAAGGAGATTTGATCAAGAATTTTCAAAAGGAAGAAAAGTAGGAGGAAATCTCTGGAGTAGGATATATATGGGGGAGATGGGGGGAACACACACAAGTGGATGGAGGGGAAACTGAGATCATCTTAGGAGTGCTCTGAGCCTGGTAGCCCCTTACTTAGGCTTCCTTTCTTACCAGCAGCTGGTAGAGTACCTCATTAATATGTCTTATTGCAAAACATACACACTTAAGCTCTTAGAAGATATCTAGCAAGTTCTGATACTTACCTTTAATATTAACAACCAAGCTATCTTTCAAAAGACTAATGTGACAAAACTTTAAAAAGCAAAAGCGATTCCTGTCATCAAAGTATTTTTGAAAACCATATTACAATACAATCAGAGTTAATCTTATAGTTACAGGTGTATCTAGTAATGGTAGCCCTGACGTTTATTGAGTGGTTACTCCATGGCACGCACTATTTAACTCACTTTTTAATGTAATGTAATGTAATGTAAATGTAACGTAATATAATGTAAATGTAATGTAATGTAATTTAAATTCCAGTGTAGTTAACATATAGTGTTTTATTAGTTTTGGGTGTACAATATAGAGATTGAACAATTCTGTACATTACTCAGTGCTCATCATGACAAGTGCACTCTCATCCCCATCACTACTTCACCCATACCTACCCCCTCCCCTCTGGTAACCACCTATTCTAAAGAGTCTGTTTTTTGGTTTGTCTCTTTTTTTCCCTTTGTTCGCTTTGTGTCTTAAATTCCACATATGAGTGAAATCATATGGCATTTGTCTTTCTCTGACTGACTTATTTCACTTAGTGTTATACTCTCTAGCTCTGTTCATGTTGCAAATGTCAAGATTTCAGTCTTTTTATGGCTGAGTAATATTCCATTGTATATATATACCACATCTTCTTTATCCATTCATCTATTGATGGACACTTGGGCTGTTTCCATAATTTGGCTATTGTAGATAATGCTGCTATAAGCACAGGGGTGCATATATCTTTTTGAATTGGTGTTTTCATATTCTTTGGGGAAATACCCAGAAGTGTGATTAATGCTCACAAGAACGACTTGAGGGGAATTCTTACTGTCACCCTTTTACAAATGATGAAATGAAAAGAATAAACTTGCCAAAAAACACAGTGGTAGAGTGAGGATTTTACCTGTCCTGGTTTCTCATTTTTCAGTATCTTTCTCATTTTTTTTTAATCACGCACCACAGCAAGAAGTAGATTTCACATTTGAGTCACTACAAAGATAACATAAATTAATATCTGAACTCAAAAGCTTCTAAAATAATTTGCTTTACTGCATGCAGTGCACTCAGATATTGCCTAATCTGTTCTCTTTCCCTTCTAAAAACTGCTGAGCAAAGTTCACTAAACTGGGTTCGCAATGAACAGGTTTTGACCCACTGTTTTGAAAATACAGCTAAAGGGAGTTCCATAGAATAAATGTCATTGAAATAAAAACTTAAGCAGATGAAATTTGACAGCAATAAAGTCAAGATAGAATGATATACACGATGAAGATTATTATGGGAAGTCTGGGTCGGGAAGGAAGGGTTTCTATTGGTTTGGGAGTAGAAGAGGAAGCCTTCAATGGAATTAAATATTCTCTTACTTGTAGAGGATGGGTTTATAATTAAGAAACTTGATTTTTATACCCTGCAGGACAGACTGGATGTGTGTGTTGATCTGACGTCATCTATAAATGCAAATACGCCTTCCCATAATGCTGACTTTTTCTAAGAACGAAAACATATTAACGTAATATTAATATTAATATAGATGAAAAAATATTAAATCCTAACTGTCTTCTGTTGGTCTTCTGCAGGGTGTTTTGAGTGCTGTATTAAATGCCTGGGAGGCATTCCCTATGCCTCTCTGATTGCCACCATCCTGCTCTACGCTGGGGTAGCCCTGTTCTGTGGTTGTGGCCATGAAGCACTCTCTGGAACTGTCAACATTCTGCAAACCTACTTTGAGATGGCAAGAACCGCTGGAGATTCACTGGATGTCTTCACCATGTAAGTCACTCTAGGATTGCTTCTCGTCTTGAGAGTATATGTTCACACTGCTGCATGTCGAATAAATAGGGGTCTAGAGTTCAGGGAGGCAATGTTATAGATGAAGAAATAAATAAGTGAGTCAAAAGAACTTTGACCTTTACCATGAATACAGGACACATAGCAGAAGATCTGAAGCCAACCGCGTCTGGACTTAATCTGTGTTTTAATCTGACTGTCAAGTTTTATCAAAAATTCAGTTACCATTAAGTGTAATGCTTGCATTTTGTTTGCTCTTCTAATCTGAGCAGAGGCTGCTCTAGTAGAACAGAGGAGAGAGTAGAGAACAGGGCCAGGTATAAATGTAGACTCTGCAGCTAATTCTAGGACAATCACCAAAACTCTTTGGGTGCCCTTACCTTTTAAATTTTTTAATTCAACATTGGGTATGATATCATCTTTCTTTCCCTGCCTCACAGAAGTGATGTGAACTTCCTAAGAAATCTTGGTGAATGGTTTTTATTGACTTCTGTTAACAAAAAATCATAAGTAATATTTAACAGCTTTCTGTAAACCTGATTTATGCTTAAAATGTACATTTAACTCATAAAGTGCAAACTCCCAGGATCGCTAACCTTTAATATTTTTTAAAAAGTAACTCAAACATAGTCTGGAAGTAAAAGAGTTTGGTGCTCAAGTTTCAGTCCCTTATTGCTTAATATCACAGAGAACAAATGTTTAGGACTGAATTCAGTTCCAAATAAATTCCCAATTCAGATCATTTATTCAGTGATGCAATGCCCACAAAAAGAAGATAGCTTATTTTACACTGTATTTGATAATCCCAGCCAATAGTAGACTTTCAATTTCATTAGCCACCATAGCATTTATGGCCCCTACAACCTCTTGCATTTATTTCATGCTTCTTGATACTATGCAATTTTGTAATATTTTTCATGTTGCTTTATTTTGTCATTCTAAGTAAATTCAGTGATCATAATTTATATAGACTTTTCCTGGAATAAGATGGGTTTAGAGTTACAAATCTTAGTAGTTAATATGGCTGGTGAGAGTGACTTTGCTTTTTACTCTCATAACTCCATCAAAAAAGTTAATGACATTTCTTATTTACCCAGGGCCAGTTCCTACTGCAGTGGTGTAATTACAACTTAAGACCCTAATCTAAGACAACACTTGGTCAACTTGGACAACTTTCTAGGTAGAAGACAACTTTTCTCCAACTTCAATATCAGAAAATATATCATATTGCTAAATTTTTAAATAATTCATCAGCTACAGACAAATAATCTTGAGCAAAATATTGCTCACAGATTATATTTATTATTTTATTAATTAAAGTTGCTGATTTCTATGTAAAGAAAAGAGAAAAATGGTATACATTTCTATTAAGTAATAGAGCAAGAATTTCCTATTTTGCAGAGTGGAGGGCCTGTACCCTTGGACAGAGTGCATAGCAAAATTCTGAGGAAAAGGAAATATTTATTGGAAATATTTATGCTTATCTAAAATACACTGGCATTTAAAATTTGGGAAAGATTGGCCATAAAATAAGAAATATGACAAAGCATATGTGAGACTGAGAACCTCTCCAGGCATAGTTATTAAGAGGAGAAAGGAGTTGATGACCCACTCAGTTGAGAACTGAGATTATTTAAAAAACAGTCCCTAAATCTGAAGTATCAATTTAGAGCTTCATCAGTGTCAGTGACTAATGGAGATGAATTAATAGCAAAATTTAAAAATCATAACCTAAAAAAACAAAGGAATTATATCACTTTCCTCGTATTTCCCAGTGTAATTTTATTTTACAAGTTAGTTTTGAAAAATTACCATTATCCATTAAATTAAATTCTTTAAGCCCTTAGCAGACAGTTCATCAATTTCCACTACATTAGCTATATAGCATGAATTGATCCTTGAAAGTTTATAAATGATATTCATCATTTGGAATATGATTGAACTATCTGAAAATGCTTTGGATTATTGCAGGTTAGTTTCAGAGATCCCTAAGAAAATGATTGCAAGGATATATTTTAATGTGATAAAACTGACATTTTCTTTTTAGTTTTATCTCAGCCCACACTGGACAAAATATGTTTTCACTGTGCATTATTTTAAGCTACCACAGATGTCCTTAAAATCTACAGATTCTCTATAGTTAGGCTACATCCAAATTGCTAACTTTAGATATAGAAGTATGTAAGAAATCATGAGTCTAATAAATGACATGAGATGATTGTATACATCTATTAGAAACCAATTGTCAAGATACTTATTTGACATTTAGACAGCAGACTTTAATATATCACAGAATTCTACTAAAGCTCTGAAGGAGTAGTGTGTGTGGGAGTTTAGAAGAGAAATCAGAGATCATATGCTTAATTTGGTACTTTTACCTTTACTCTGTCCCATTGGAAGTTAACTGTAAAATTAATAATGCATTTTTGGAATGGGAAGAATACCATTTTGATTGGAATAAAAGCAAGTGCTCAAATTGTTTTTATATTTCAAATAACTAAAATTCTTTATACAAGGCCTTCTGAAGCTACCGAAGGAATTCAGACTCTTTCCCTGTCAGCAAACGGTTCATGAAAACAGAGGGAAGATATGTACCATAAACTACTAGGTACCATTGGTGCCAACTGATACATTCAAAGATTTACATACCGGTTTAGAGCAAGTAGAGATTATCCTATGGGATGCTGCCTTATAGGGATATCCGAGGAATAGATAAGGTGAAGGGGAAACAGCGTAAAATAAGGAAATATAGAATAGAGGTGGCTGAGAGATGAATTTGCAGGCAATACAACTTACTTGGAAATGAGCTAAGGTAAGTTTGGAAAAGAATGTGTAAGAGAATGGGAAGAAAGCACCCATTGGCCAATTTTAGTCATTTATAGTCTGTTTTTGTCTCCATAGTTCACATGCTTGGTTCCACCAAATTAAGCACTCCTGTATCATTTCCTTTATAAAAAGGAAAAGAAGCCTGTTTACTGGATGTGTGAACTAAAACATAAAACCAATGGCCCAAGCCTCCGCTTTTTCCTCCTGTAGTCGTCAGGATCTGAGGATTACTTCATTCTTTATCTCAGTTTCTCTGTCTCTGTCTCTTCACTGTCTTCTTTCTCTTAAACACATGCACACATCTCAACATGGGCAACATCTCCTAGTCTATAGGCAGAAATGTGAAGGTCAAGCAGAGTGAAAGATGACGATTTCATTTCAGTAATCATCTGTCTAGCATGCAAAACTGACTTCTCATAAATAAGTTTGCATATAAATAATAAATAATATTATAAATTCATAAATACTATAAATACATATAGGAATAATCTCCATTCTCATGCAACCCGTGTTTTGGACATAAAACTCTCAGTACCATCAGCCTTCACTAGAGGAAGGTGACCAAAGTGTAGCTCCTCCATCTTCAGCTGATGTCATCCATCAAACCATTGTGTCATATCCCATTTGAGAAGTGGACATCCCCGTAGAGAGAGAATAGAGGGAATTTCTCAAAGATTTTGTGACCCATTGATATATTTTTAAGTATCACTCTGTCCCTCCTCATTAACTTGGTTTCTGAAAAGCTTTTCATCCCTTTCAAGTCCATGGTCTTTTGTTGACTCCAAAGTGTTGTGACAATGAGAGTGTGGCCTAGCCCATTGCTTCCCTTAAAGGATATTCTTACACTCTTACTACAACTTTTTTTGGTTTGGCATCTCCGTTCAGGCCCAATCCACACTGGCAATAGTTCACTGCTCTACCACTTTCTGCTATGTAATGAGGAGATCATTTTCTGATCTGTGAGTCAGACTTCCTTACCTGAGAGCCCCTTGGCAAGGTATTATTATGTGTTCCATCGCTTTCATTTGGCTGAGTGAGCAAGAAGCAGGGTATGCATTTTACTTCTGCAGAGCAGATTCATAGAGGACAATGAAATATGGAAACTGGTTAGAAGATTAGATCTCAAACAATTCAAACCACTAATTTTGCTAAGTGACTTGGCTTCTTGAGTAACTCTCTGGAGGACTGAGCAAGAGACAGTCTTATTCACAAATACATGTCCCTGTATATTAATTAGACAGGGACTGTGTTTGGGTTTTGACAAATTATAGTGAAGGTCTAGGATCTGGTACCCTTGATTTTCAGAGTGAATGTATTTTATTTTCAAAGTTTAATACTGTGACTTGAACTTAATGCATCAAGAACTGAGGTTACTAGATAATGAATTCTTTGGTATTGAATGCACATATAAAAATTAATCTCTGTTTGCCTAAAACAAAAGCAGGCAATAAGCTCAGATAAGATAGACATATTGGTTTTGCTCTCAACTTCCTATGTATGTAACTCTAAATCTGCTTATAGTTCAGATGTTTATTTCTTGGAACTAAACGAAAGAGAAAACAGTCATGGATGGGAATGAGAAGGGAAAAGAAAGCAGGAATTCATGGTAAAACAAAACCAGGTTTCATTGAATGACAGAAATCACAGCAGTACGTCAACTGCCAGGAGATTGACAATCAAATCAGATTGCTGTAATCTTCTGCTTACAAGAATTTTGAAGATCAGACCAATTAGTATTGAAGCAAGATTATTGATTACTCTTGGAGATTCAAAAATAATTTCAGTCCTCTCTAGAACTTATGTTAGAATACCATATAGACTTCCTAACTTCTGGTTTAATACACAGAAAGCGGGCGCCTGGGTGGCTCAGTTGGTTAAGCGACTGCCTTCGGCTCAGGTCATGATCCTGGAGTCCCTGGATCGAGTCCCGCATCGGGCTCCCTGCTCGGCAGGGAGCCTGCTTCTCCCTCTGACCCTCCCCCATCTCATGTGCTCTCTCTCTCTCTCTCATTCTGTCTCAAATAAATAAATAAAATCTTTAAAAAAAAAAATACACAGAAAGCATCTCCTTATGCAATATTTCAGCCAGACTAGTAATCCTCAAATGAGTGTTAAACAAACAAAAACACCTCACTCATATAAAACAACAACAACAAAACCAACTATGTAAATCATGAGGACTTGAGGTAGAGAAACAAGCAAGTGTAGAACTGAGCACTGGTTCTGGGGTCAAACTTCCCCAGTTTATTTCATGTGGTATCTGCCCCTTTCTACTTTCTTGCCTTGGACAAGTTTAACCTGTCTGCCTCAGTCCCTCATCATCCGTAAAAGGGACTTAACTAATGCCAACTCCCTAAGGCTGTTACTTGGATAAAATGAGTTGATATTTTAAAACAGTTATAAAGGGCTGGTACCTATTAAGACTACGCACCTGTTTATGAACATGCTTCTGCAGCTGACCCTGGTGATGATGGTTTCGATTATGATGGTGGTGTCTTCCATGAAGCTGGACCACGATTTTAATGCCCCGTATCACGCTTCCTAAAGGTGTTTGTCCCTGCACATACCCTACTTACCACAATACTCTTAATGCTCTATGTCTTGACTAGAGTAGATGTTTCAAAGTAAGCACCAAGAGTAGGTTTCAGACTCGATTAGAATTCAAAGATCTAATTTCTCTTCTCTTTTCTAACTTCCAGAAATACAGCAACTTTAGAAACAAATATTTACAAATAAGAACATGATGATTTCATTCAAATTCCTCTACATATCTGGTAGAGGAAAACTTGCTTTGCTTTTTGTGATTCAGAGAGAGATTTTGGTTGGACTCCAATTTATAGGGCAATAGTTTTTGACTCTGTAAAGAACTTTCCAAAAGTCAAGAGTTTTCTAAAGAGTACTTGGTCTGCCTTGGAATGTACTGATTTGCCTGAGAATGAAGGTATTCAGACCAGGCTGGGAATGAACTTCTAGTTCTGAGATGCTTACAACCTATAATTCACTTGCTAAACCTTAGTCTTTATTCAAGAGCAGCTATCTTAGTGTTTTTGCCTGCTTTGAAAATTGAATAGCAAGTATGGAATTTAAAACTTACTGTATTTATTATATTTCTGTGTTTTTGTTTTCAAATATGCAGATATAATTTTTCAGGCTAATCTTTTGTCTGATTTGTCTTTTAATGAATCCACTCATTCAGCAAAAAATAGTGGGTTATACTATGTGTCAATTACTGTTCTAATCCTTAGGGATCCAGAGTAGAACAAGACAGATTGATTTTCCTCAAACACTGACATGGGAAAGATACGTTAGCAAAGTGCCATCCACATCAGACTAAACAGATAGGAATCCAAGAATGGTAGAGTCAGTAGTTGAGCTGATTTCCAGCATGCATCAGGTTAAGAAATAGAGGGAATGGAGAACCTACAGTAATTAATACTATAGGGCACAGGAATAAAAAAACATATATCAAATGGACTAGAATAGAGATAGTAAAAAGAGAATTAAGTATATATAAGTAGTTATAAGTAATATAAAATTATGTCCCTATTCACATTTTTACCAAAAGACTTTCAGATGAATTGAAAATTTAAAATTTAAGAATAAACTAATTTGTAGAAGCTAGAAGAAAAATAGATTGAGATTTCCTTTATCATGGGGCAAGAAGTAACTAAGAAATATAAGATATCACAAAGGAAAGTATATATGGATTTGATATAATATAAATTAAATTTTATTCAATGAAGTATTACTTTAAAAAAATTAAAAATACAGAAAACCGAGAAACATATTTACCACTTACATGACAAGAGGTCCTAATTTTAATAAAGGCAGAGTTAATTCAACAACAAAAGGATACATTTTGCAGTAGAAAAATAGAAAAAAATATAAAAACATATTTCATTGAAGAATACAAATGATTGATAGATTGTAAGTATATGTCCATCCATACTACTAAACTAAGAAAATTAATTAAAATGATACTGTTTTTACTGTCAAATTATCAGAAAAATTAAATGATAATACATGGTATTGGGAAACAGAGAATAAGCCCTCTAACTGTTCTCAATGCATTTTTATTTTGGTTCAGACTTTCTGGATACCACTTTGACAATACATTCCTTACAAAGATTTATCTGAAATGATCATTATTACGATGCTGTTTGTAAGAGTGCTGCATTACCTTCCTACTGCTGATGGAACAAATTACAGCAAATTTAGTGAATTAAAAAAAACCCCAAATTTATTGTTTGGGGTGTGTGTGTGTGTGTGTGTGTGTGTGTGTGTGTGTGTTTGTTTTACAGTTCTGGATATCAGAATTCTGAAATGGGTCTTACTGGGTTTATGGAAATAGGCTTAAATCAAGGTATTGGCAGGATTGTGCTCCATCTGGAGGCTCCAGGGGAGAATCTGTATTTTTATTTCTTCCAGCTTCTAGAGACCACCTGCATTCCTTGGCTCGTGGCCCCCTTCCATCTTCAAAGCCAGCATTGTAGCATCTCAGATCTCTCTCTGGATCTGACTCTGATTCCTCTGCATCTTCCTTTCATTTATTAGGACTTGCGATTATATTATATAATATATTACATCCTGTCAACACAGAATAACCTCCAAATCTCAAATTATTAATTTAATCACATTTTCCAAGTCTCATTGAACAAGATAACATATTTACAGGTTCTGGAGATTAGACACAAGCATCTTTGGAGGGGCCATTATCCTTCCTACCATTGAATGATAGTAGAGAATTGGTAAAATATATTGTGATACCTTCAAATGATAGAATGTGCCATAATCTTAAAAAAATATGTTGATAAAATTATAGAACATTTAAAATATTCATAGTATATTGGCCAAAAATGAAGTTTGTAAAGCAGTATAGAATAATCATAACTTTTGGAATGAATTATAATTACTATGGAAAAAAAACTGGGAGGGTAAGCAGTAAATAATCTGATTTTCTGGTTTTAACTTTATTTTTCTCTACAATGGACATATATTGCTTTTAAATCAGTAAGACAATTGTTTATAGAAATATCATCAAATTTTAAAGTTCAGATTCAGAGAGGAGGTTAAGTACTTCCATGAATTGCTTAAGAAGTAGGAAAAAAAACACAAAAGTAGCAAAACAAAGACTTCTTACGGAATCTGCTATTTCATCCTGTTATGGACACAATCAGTGACTTCATGATCAGAGGGGTTATTAATGCATTTTGTTGACATAGCATTAACAGAATACTCATTTTTATAGATAGAAGAATTTAATTTTTCTAATGTCATATTCAAAGTTCTTTGTTCTGTTAAGTTCATATATTGCATGTTGATAAGAGAGTACTTTAGTGAAAGAGGGATTCAGGCCAATATGATAATATCAGATATATCATAACTTAAATATATTGACGATTTAAAATTTTTAAATGCATTTTGGAATGTAACATTAGTAAATCTCCATCTTCAGATTGTTTGACGAAAGCTTTATGTAAGAATAGTTGAATGTTTGGAAATGTCAGTTACATATATAGGTTGTGACAGGCTAAATAATGGCCCCCAAAGATATCCAGAACCTAATCCCTGGAACCTGAAACTATTACTTTATGTGCAAAACAGACTTGAAGTTGTGCTTAAGGGTCTGGAGGCGGAACACTCCCTCACCTCAAGAGACTGGGGTGATATATTCAAATTACTGAACAAAGGAAACTACCAACCAAGAATACTGTATCTGCTAAAAGTATCCTTCAAAAATGAAGGAGAAATTTAAAAAAATTTCCCAGATAAACAAAAGCTGAGTGATATTATCACCATTAGACTTGCCTTACAAGAAATGCTAAAGGGAGCCCTTCAAATTTGAAATGAAAGGACTTTAAATGGCAACAAAAAAGCCCATGAAAGTATAAAGCTCACTGGTAAAGGTAAATATATAGACAAATACAGTCTGTAAAACTGTAATGTATGTAAATCACTTTTAATTCTGGCATAGAAGTTAAAAGACAAAGGTATACAAAAAACTATATAAACTATAAAAGTGTGTTAATGGATACATAATGTTAAAAGGTGTAAGTTGTAACACCAATAACATAAAGTGTATAAAGGGGAAAAGTAACTTTAGAGTATTTATTTGCAATTGTGGTTAAGTTGTTATCAGCCTAAAATAGATTAAGTATGAGATGTTTTATGTAAGACCCATCATAACTTCAAAGAAAATACCTTTAGAAGGTATACAAAAGAAAATAAGAAAGGAATCAAACCATGTAAAAAAAAAATCAACAAAATAGAAAGGAAGACAAGAGGAAGAGACAAAAAAAGCTACACAACAGATAGAAGACAATTCAAAATGGCAATAATAAGTCCTTCCCTACCAATAATAACTTTAAAGATAAATGGATTAAATTCCCCAGTCAAAAGATATAGAGTGACTGAATGAATAATAAATAAGGTCCAAACATATGTAGTCTACAAGAGAATTGCTTTAGATTTACAGACACACATACGCTAAAAGTAAAGCATGAAAAAAGATATTCCATGCAAATGATAACCGAGAGAAAGGAGGGATGGCCATAAAAATATCAATCAAAATAGACTTTAAGTCAAAACTGTCAAAAGAAACAAAGGACATTATATAATGATAAGTGGGTCAATTCACCAAGAATATATATGCACACAACATCAGAGCACCCAAATATATGAAGCAAATATTGACAGACCTGAAGAGAGAAATAGATAACATCACAATAACAGTAGGGGGATTCAATATTCTACTTTCTATACAGGATAGAACAACCAGATAGCAGATTAATAAGGAAACAGAGGAGTTGAACAACACTGTAGAGCAAATGGGCCTAACAGACTTATCTAGAACATTCTACCCAACAGTAGCAGAATACACATTCTTCTTGAGTGCATATGGACATCATCCAGGATCGATCCCATGTTAGGTCAGAAAACAAGTTTTAGCAAATTTAAGAGGCCTAAATTCCAATTGACATCCTCTAATTTACAATAGAATCAAGGAGAATAAAATACTTAGGAATAAACTTAACCAAGTGGTGAAATAATTTAAAGAAGCTACAAATAAATGTAATGACATCTCATGTTCATAGATTGGAAGATATAATATTGTTAAACTGCCCATACTACCCAAAGTGATTCACAGATTAAGTGCAAAATCCAAACAGAATTTGTTACAGAAATAGATAGAGCAATCCTAAAATTCATATGGAATCACAAAGGACCCCAAATAACCAAAACAATCTTGAGAAAGATGAATAAAGCTGGAAGCTTCATACTTCCTGATTTCAAAGCATAGTAGAAAGCTACAATAATCAAAACAGTGTAGTAGTGGGGCACCTGGGTGGCTCAGTCGGGTAAGCGTCTGCCTTCGGCTCAGGTCATAATCCCAGGGTCCTGGGATCGAGCCCCTTGTTGGACTCCTTGCTCTGCTGGGGGCCTGCTTCTCCGTCTCCCTCTGCCTGCCTCTCCCCCTGCTTGTGCACACTAGCTCTCTCTCCCTCTCTGTCAAATAAATAAATAAAATCTTTAAAAAAAAAAAAGAAAGAAAACAATGTAGTAGTGACATAAGAGACATATGGACTAATGGAACATAATAGATAGCCCAGAAAGAAAACCTTGTACAGGCAAAGTGATTTTGAATAAGGGTGCCAAGGCACAATGGGGAAGGGGTAGTCTCTTCAATAAATGGTTCTGGGAAAACTGGATATTCACTTGCAAGCAATGGTATTGGACCTTTATCTTACATTATAGACAAAAATCAATTCAATTCAAAGTCGATGAAAGAACTAAATGTAAGACCTAAAATTATAAAACTCCTAGAAGAAAATAGAGGGGGAAACTTCATAATGTTGGGATTGGCAATGACTCTGGGATATGGCACCAAAGCACAAGCAACAAAAGCAAAAATAGACAAGTGAGACTACATCAAACTTAAAAGCTTCTGTGCAGCAAAGAAAATACTTAACAGGGTGAAAAGGCAACCTACAGAATGGGAGAAAATATTTGCAAGCCATATATCCAATAAGGGGTTAATATCCAAACTATATAGGAACCCCTACAACTCAATAGCAAAAAACCAAATAACCTGACTTAAAATGGGCAAAAGACTCCAATAGACATTTCTTCAAAGAAGACATACAAATGGCCAACAGGCATATGAAAAAAAGATGCTCAACATTACTCCTCATCTAGGAAATGTCAATCAAAACCATAATGAGATATCACCTCACAACAGGTGGGATAACCATTACATAAAAAACAGAATAAAGTATGATCCAGCAATCCCACGTCCAGTTATTTATCCAAATGATTTGAAATCAAGATCTCAAAGAGAGATTTGCATTCCCTTGTTAATTGCAGCATTATTCACAATAGCCAACATGTGGACATTACCTAAATGTCCATCCACAGATGAGTGGATAAAGAAAAGGAGGTTTATACATAGAATGGAATATCATTAAGCCATAAAAGAGAAGAAAGTCCTGTTATGTTCTCCAAACACGGATGAACGTTGAGGACTTTATGCTAAGTGATAAGCCAGTCGCAGAAGGACAAATACGGCATGATTACACTTACATGAGATACCTAAAGTAGTCAAACTCATAGAAACAGAAAGTCAGATGATGTTGGTCAAGGGCTGGGGAGAAGAAGAACAGGGAGTTCCTGTTCACGGGGTTTAGAGTTTCAGTTACACCAGATGAACAAGTTCTGAACACTTACTGTACAACACCAGGCTTATGGTTAATACTTGTTGTACACTTAATTTAAGAGGCTAGAGCTCGTGTTATGTGTTTTTTGCCTCAATTGAAAACTAATAAAACATGGATATTCTCCATCACAACTGTGAAGATTCCAAAACAGTTTCAAGTAGTCTCTAAAATTGCTGATGTACTTTTTTTTAACTGAAGTTGAATAGGATATATATATATATATCTAACTCTGAGCTGGAAAATCCACTCACCTCCTACTCGGTAATATATTGGTTTTAGGTGCTTAGGAGGAAGCAGCCATTTCCCTACTTTAGAAGAGGTATATTACATGCATGAGCAACTTGTCCTCATTACTGTCAAACTACTGTATTCTCATAGTCTGTAACATACACGTGCGTTAGACAATATGCAAATTAGTTTAAAATAGTCCTTACAGATACAGAAATACTAAAGAAGTAAAGAAATAAAGTAACTGTATGAGTTTCTTGGGTCGACTATAACAAACTCGGTCCCTTAAAACAACACAACCCTATTCTCTCACAGTTGGGGAGGCCCGAAGTCTAAAGCCAAGGTTTCAGCAGAGCTGCACTCCCTCCTGAGACCCTAGAGAGGATTCTATTCCTTGCCTCTCCCAGGGTCGCTGGTTGCAGGCGTTCTTTGATTTGAGACCCCATTGCTCAAGTGTCTGCCTCCATCTTCACTGTCCCTCCTCCTTTTCTGAGCATCTCTCTCAAAACTCCCTCTGCCCATCTCTTATAAAGATACCTGTGACTGCCTTTAGGGCCCACCTGAGTTTTCCAGGATAAGCTTCTCCTCCCAAGATCTTTAACTTATCACCATGTACACCATAGAAGGTAAAATTGACTCTTTGCCATATAAAGTAATATTCAGAGGCTTCAAGGATTAAGAAGTGAATATATTTGGAGGGAAGCATTTTTTTAACCTATCACAGTCACCAATGTTCTTTTTTGCTTTTGCAACAATTGCTACCTATAAAAGCTTTTTCTAAGTATGAAAATATCAGAAACGTCTAGCAATACGTGAGCACAGTAAATATGCCTATATAGTTCTTTCTGGGGGCACTTTTTTTTACATTTGCATAGCACTTTATTTCTTTCTAAGTTTTTATTTAGATTCCAGTTCATTAACATACAGTGTAATATTAGTTTCAGGTGTACAGTATAGTGATTCAACAGTTCCTTACAACACCCGGTGCTCATCATGATGTATACTCTTAATCCCCTCCAAAGGTGGTCTTTTTAAATAAATGATGTTAGGACAACTAGACAACCTTTTCTTCATTCTTTTTCTTTTAATTTTTATTGCTTTTATTTTTGAACTTCTTAACTTTGTAAGTAATATATGAATACCTGGAGTTTTATCCAAGCAAATCCCTGACATCATATCATGGCACCCCAAAATACTCCAATATGTGTCTTCAAAAGAGGACTTTTAGAAATAATACAAATAATGCTATTATAACACTGGACAAAATTAACACCACCACTTCACTCTTTGATATTGTAACTAATATGAACCTATAAAATATGGATGCTGCTAACCTCCCCATCCCCCAGAGAGGCATCTACATCTGAGAGTTTTCCCGTGTGCTAGACAGCCATTTTGAAAAAGATAAAATTAGATCCAGTTTTTGCACTACCCAAAGAATAAACACCAAAATGATCAGAAGTCTAAGTGTAATAAAATGGTATGATACACATGCTAGAAGAAAACATAATTCCTGTATAACCTGGGTATTAATAAAGGCTTATAACTATGACTAAAATCCCAGTGTAACAAAAGAGAAGACAGATAACTTAGACAACATCGAAGTTTCTGTTTCTTTAATTGTCAGGCAAAATGCCATAAGCAAAGTCAAAAGACAGATGGCATACTAGGAGAAAATATTAGCAACATGTGTTATAGGTAAAAACCAAATATTCCCAATATATACAAACCTTATAGATAAGTGGGCAAAAGATATGACAATTCACAAAAAGACAAATGTTGCTTATGATTATATAAAAAGATGTTCCATTTCACTCTTACTAAGATAAATACAGCAAAACTACGATACCAGTTATCACCCATCAGTTAGCAATGATTCAGAAGCTTGACAATATAGTCTTTTGTTGGGGCTGTAGACAAAGAGTCTCATACATCCTTGTTGGGGATGCAGAAATGGTACAACCCTTACAGAGAGGAATTTGGCGGTTTCTAACAGAAAGCTACGTGCTTTCGCTTTTCAACTCATCAATCCTCCTACCCTAAATATACACTATCAATTGTTCTAATACATTTGTGCAAGATTATTCATTGCAGTATTATTTGTAATTGCAAAATATTGAATATCTATCTAAATATTCAAGCATAGGATATGGGGTAAATAAATACATATATACACTAGGACTACCATGCAGCTGTTGAAAAAAATGAGGAAGATCTCTGAACTGATATGGAGTGATTTTAAGGATGTTATTGATCAATAAAAGCTAAGTGCAGAAGAGCATATGTATAAGCTACCTTCTATGTAAAAGCAAAAGGAAAACAGGAATATGTACACACGCATATACACATGCTTGCCTTTACATAAAAAAAACACAGAAAGGATAGCAAGGGAGCAATGAACAAGGAATAGGTCGGAAGGGATAGGGGAGGTCATGACCCTTCTCTGGGGGTATCATTTTATACAGATTTGACTCTTGGAAGCATGTTAATGATATTCTCTATGTTCAAAAATGAAATTAAGTCAATATTGATGGGATAGAGGACCTAAAACTGAAACAAACTGAAACAAATAGATCCCCACTGCATTTCAAATGAATGTCCTAAGCACAATGAAGGGAAGAAAAAAGAATGAACTAATCCAAGTAACTTAGAAACTCAGTATTTGACTATATACTCTTAGTCTTGGGTGGAGGGTTAGGGGAATTGCAAACATTCTGAATTTTTTTCAAGTAGGTTTGATTTTTGTAATACTTTGGATGAAATAATACTGAAATAATTTTAGATTTATTATGAATCAAACAAAAGAATATATGTGTTATTCTTGGGAATTAGGATTCTCACTAAGGAAGAAGGTCACACAAATACAGAGTGGGGGAAGGCCGCAAAAAACCCCGTGGGAATCAATTAGATTTGGAAATATCACTATGAACTCGAGATTTCTAAAATACGTGTGTGTCTGATATGCAAATATATGTGCGCCGGTACATGTATGTCAAGTTCACATACATAGATACCTGAATGTACGTGTTTATGTCATTGTATATATGAATGTGTGTGTGTGTACATGCATGTGTTTCCTAACTTGGTACGCTGAAAAGACCCGAGGCAAAGACACCACAGCAGCAATGAGTACCCACGTCTTGGTCTCCAATACTACTGCTCATGAAAAGAACCAGGGCTTCAGATGTCCATCGACAGATGAATGGATAAAGAAGAGGTGGTGTATATATATACAATGGAATATTACGCAGCCATCAAAAGAATGAAATCCTGCCATTAGCAACGACGTGGATGGAACTAGAGGGTATTATGCTGAGCGAAATAAGTCAATCAGAGAAAGACAATTATCATATGATCTCACTGATATGTGGAATTTAAGAAACAAAACAGAGGATCATAAGGGAAGAGAGGAAAAAATGAAACAAGATGAAACCAGAGAGGGAGACAAACCATAAGAGACTTTTAATCATAGGAAACAAACTGAGAGTTGCTGGAGGGGACGTGGGGTAGAGGGATGGGGTGGCAGGGTGATGGACATTGGGGAGGGTATGTGTTGTAATGAGCACTGGGTATAAGACTAATGAATCACAGACCTGTACCCCTGAAATGAATAATACATTATATGTTAATTAATTGAATTTAAATTAAAAAAATAAATATAGACACATTAAAAAAAAGAACCAGGGCTTGGCAAAGAGATGCCTAATTTGGGGGTTGAGGGAGGTATGTACAAAGAGAGCCTCGGTCCTCTTGCTGTGTGAGAAAGAAAGGAATACTTTACAAAAAATGATGGGCACATGTCACAAGGATATAGGAGTCGGCTTTGGGAATGCCCACTGGCCAAGTCTAGAATTTAAGCACCAAAATAATTAAGTAGAGTAGTGGCTTATAAACTTCAGAGAAAAAAGCAGACATCCTTAGGCCATATAATTAATAAATAGACAAATGAACAAAAAATTAATAAAAAGGAGAAAAGGGAGGGCTCTTGCTTACGTCAGAATATCTAGTACCAACTGGTAAATGTGAATAAGTACTACAGTTAGAAAATGAGCATTTTGTTAATGCAGTAGGAAGATTGGATTAGTCAAGATCCATCAATGACTGCTAACACTGGCAGGAAGTTTTAATGTAGAACAGGATGTTTCTCTCTTCACAGATGACTTACTAACTACAAAGGAAACAATAGCAATTGCACAGTACAGAAATTAGACATCATCTTGTCTAGATGATCCAAATCAGCATCACTACTGAGGGGCAGATGCACAGAAAGTCACCTTTATTGTATTCCAGCCATGAATGAGTAATCTGAATCTAATCAGGAGGAAACACCAGACAAACTCAAAATGAAGAATGTTATCTAATAAGGACAGAGTGGGATTATACTCCTCAACAGCGTCAATTAATTTCATAAAGACAAAGAGGCTGTGGATGTGTTCCTGGTTAAAAGAAAGTAAAGACAGGTGGCCAGTGAATGCAGTACTTACCCCTAGACTGGATCCCTTATTGGGAAAGAAGATGCCAGGAAGTTCATCATTGGGTCAGTCCAGTTGGTAAAACTGGAATACAGTAAGAGATTTGACACAAGTATTATATCAATGTTAGATTCCCTGAAGTCAATAAGTATACTGTGGAGAATTTCTCTATGTTCAGATGTAATTCTCCAGAGACAGAGAGAAACACAAGAAAACAATAAAGTAAATGAGGTAAAATATTATAAAATAGATAAAGGATGTATAGTTTATCTTCATACTGTTCATTTTCCACACCTTCTTTTATAAATTTGAAATTATCTCTGAATAAAAATTTAAGTATATTTTAAAACATGTCATTTTAACCTAAAAGTTTTATGGAGAAGCCCATTGAATCAAATTCTTCAAAGTCCCATCTGTAAGTTGAAATCCTCAGATTCTTTCACGTGCATGATAAGCTTGCAAGTTCACATCATCTGCCTCATTGCCCTTGACAAGTAAAATTGTGCAATATTTAGATTTTCAGACAGTGAAAATCAGTCACTAAACAATTGCCCTGGTACAGTGAATGTTAGCAGGCTCTTCTTTATTCTTTTTATATGCAACAAATTCACTTATGCTATTGCATGTATTCTTTTAAAAATATTGTCATAACATCAAGAGTTTCTAAATCTCTATCAGCATGATCAAGCTTTCTAATCCCTCATTTGTCCCCTTATAAACAGTCAACAGGCTATCTCCATCATTGGCCTCCACCCTATCTACTCCATTCATACTCTAATAATGAGAGGAAAGAGAAAAAAAATAAACTTGACAGTGAGAAATATAGAGCAATTTTCTTACAAATGGATATCAAGAGTGTGAAAACAGAACATTAGCTAACATATATCCCTCTCCACATACCATGGCTACACAAGTAGCTTTGTTTCTAGAAGTAGCAGAATTGTTAACTTATGGTTTTTCATTCCAAAGGGCCTTGGGATTCTCATTTAGTATCTAGAATAACAAAAACATCTGTCTGCAATTTATAGACGATACATGTGTCTCTCCCTGCCCTCTGCCTTTAAATACATGGGCACTGAATCATGAGAAAGGAAAGAATGCCCTCCCATTCCTCCATGGTATTATGCCCAAACTGGGCTCAGGCCCAGTTCCATATCCAAATTCTGAATCTATTAGTGATTCTGCCTCAAAGGCTTGATTTTTCAAAACTATAACTTTTCTTTAAAAACATAATTTTTTCCATTATTGACATTGTTATCAGCAGAAAATATCAGTGACTGTTTACAATAAGTGTGGAATAAAACATAATTATAATTGGCTATAATAAGAAAAATATGAGGTGGCCATTTAATTGAAAATGGATTCATCATTAACCATGGTGCTTTCTTCCTCTTTTATTTTCAAAACTCGGTAGTAGATATATAAATCTTTATACTTGATACTTTGTCATAATAGGAGAAATTATATGATGATTATCATACTTAATAAATGAATTTCAGCAGACTCTTTTCGCAATGTGACTCAGTGCTTGCCCAAGACTACCTTGGCGTGAACAAGGGAAGGGGAGGCAGGAAGAAAAGAGGGGAAAACAAAGGTCAAAAGCCCTGTCAACAAATACTAGAAGAGGCTGAACAAAAATATATACAAACATTAGGCCTCTAAAGCAAAAATGTTTTTAAATCCAGCCTCCCTTATGGACATAAATATTCTGTGGCTCTCATTCTGAAGGAGCCATGAGCACGTGAGAATCAATTGCTGCCAATCAGGCATGAAGAGTTATTAAAATAAATCCCTTTGTCTCTTCTCCCCCAGGATTGACATCTTCAAGTATGTGATCTACGGCATCGCGGCTGCCTTCTTTGTTTATGGCATTCTGCTGATGGTGGAAGGTTTCTTCACGACCGGTGCCATCAAAGATCTCTATGGGGATTTCAAAATCACCACTTGCGGCAGATGCGTGAGCGCCTGGGTATGTTATTTGTCAATGATCAGGGTTTAATGTGGGTTTGTTGCAATAGCACAGAGGTGTTTGTATTCATCTGCCAAGAATTAAAGTATTTTTTTTTTTTTATCACAGTAACATTCCCTCCTGCGATGGCTATCTAAAATCTTAAAAATACTATTTTCTAAGTTGAGATTATTCCTTGTGAAAATTCAGCTGCAGATTCTCAAATCATATGCAACACAACTGGTTTTTGTTTTAGAGGCAGCAAAGCTGGAGATTGATTCATGATTTTTTTTCCCAAAGGGCTTTGGGGTTCCCATACAATATTTAGAATTACAGAAAAAGTCCATCTGCAATTTGGGACAATATATGTGTCTGTCCTCCTTAAATATATGCCTTTGCATTTTACTGTAAATTTGAGGGAACTATACTATGTAATTTCTGTTTAATATTACATAAGGTAAAAATTATACTGTTATATTTAATTATGTTTTAAATCCTTACTGACATGATATTTAATGGTAAATCAAACTTCTATTCTAGAGCTAGTACAATGCAGACAATGCATGTGTATCTGTTAAAGCACAAGAACAGTTTAAAAATTAAGGGTAATACAGTTGAAAGGACTTCTGCATTTTTATGCAGAGTGATTTTCCTATAAAGAAATGTTGGAACTCCCCTCATTCACTAACAGGCTTTTCTTCTTTTTCCAGTGTTCTGTAAGAACGTCTACATCTCTTTCATATTAAGTAAGAGGTCTCTAATGAGGAATGATATAGTTTATTTCAGTCTTACATAAAAGTTTGAAAATAGCTGCCAACCACCAAACTTTTGTTGGTAAAACCAAAATTTTACCAGCTTGTATCAAGTTCTATCATGGCGCTTAGAGTCAGAGGTGATAATTATCTGAAAATAGTTTGCCCAGTGTTATGGGTACTTGTAGTTGTCTTTGGAATCATTGCTTATAAGACTCATTTCTTTCCTGGAATGATACTTATTGTAATAACTATGTCTTTAGGATTAGTAATACCAAATTACAGATCTGGAGGAAGTTAAGTTAAAGGTCTTTGAGTCATTTAAAAAATAAAATAAGACTATTCTGTGAGCCAATTATCAGTGGTACCTCAGCAGTTTCTCTATTAAGAAAGCAAGTTATGAAGGGCGCCTGGGTGGCTCAGTCGGTTAAGCCTCTGCCTCTGGCTCGGGTCATGATCCCAGGATCCTGGGGTCGAACTCCGCATTAGGCTCCCTGCTCAGGAGGGAGTATGCTTCTCCCTCTCCCCCTGCCATTCCCCCCATTTGTGCTCTCTGGCTCTATCTCTCCGTCATAGAAATAGATAAAATCTTAAAAAAAAAAAAAAAAAACAAGTTGTGATTTGAGGTTCATTTATATTCTGCCAAGAGAGTACAGTGATTTCAATTAATGATAGGCTTTCCTCCAGTTGGGACAGTACTATTATAATACCATGTGTGTGCCTTAGCAAGGCACTTAACTCCTCTGGATCACAGCTTACTCATTTACAAAATGAAGATATTAGATCATCCTTAAAGCTCATTCCAGCTTAGAGAGTCCATGATTCTAAAGCACTATTGAAATAATAGAGAAAAAGGAAATACCTAAGCACATTTCTAACATTGGGGAGAAATCTTTTGCCAGGAAGAGTGCAGTTGATTATGCTGTTATGCTGAGAATTGTAAAATCACTCCATAGGATTGGATGCAGAGGTAAAACATCACAGAAGAAAACACACATCTATGTACAGTTAATAATTGTCTGCTTACCGTTCAGACATCCCAAAGATATTTCAAATAAGAATGTTTAAAGCACAAACATGAGCCACCTTTTTTTTTCTATAATAGTAACAAGTGTTCATCAGTCCCACCCAGCAGACCAGAAGGCTGACGCAGCTGCATGGGCTCCTCCAGAGGCGATCAGGAGGGAGTTGGGCCCCTGAGACACCCCACCCACTCCTTTAGCACCCCCTTTGCTGCCTGGGAATGAGCAGAACTCCGCAGAAGTAGGAGCTGCATGCTTGTGCATCTGCAGAGCACGGGGGCACCCAGGGGCCCAACTACCCTGCCCAGAAGTACAGGGTCACGGGACCTGTGACCCTCTCTCCGCACAACACACCCACCTCGCTTGTCCTGCAGGGTTTGCGGTCACAGCGAATGGGGAGCGGGGTTCAGTCACCCTCTCCTGCTACTCATCTTCCCTTCTTCCCTATTTCTACTCTGCTGCCTTTTTTTTTTTTTTCATTTGTAGGTAGATTATACCTTACAGTCTACTCTGTGTTCTATGAGTTCACCTGTTAGCCTGGGTTATCAGTCTTCCTTCACATTAAAAATGTCCTCTTGGTGCTACGTCAATGCATTTCTTGGAATACTGAATATTATTCAAGGGTGGAATAGTGGTGGTTTTGTTTTTGTTTTTGTTTTTGGCAACAACCATATTAAGTGAAAAGCTTCCAGAATTAGGAGTAAAAGAAACTTGTTATTCTGTCCCTGTCTCTCTATGTTGTATAAAAAGTAAAATGGTTACTAATTGAATCTACATCAGCACAAATGCAGTTAATGTTAAAGCAGCATTATATCACTGAATAGAGGATGCTAATCAATACTCTCTTTTCTTAATGAATGCTCTTGAAAGCATAAGTTGATCTGCATTATGAGTTTCCCCTCATGCGGTATCAAGACCAATTCAAGTTCATTTCAAAATTTTAAATGCTATCCTTCAAAACCCTGAATGTGAGACACATAAAACATAAAAGCACAGTATTAACCTTTGTATTATGATATCATGTGAAAAGTCATTAAAATGCTTTAAGTAACAAAATTTACTTAAGTTAAATGGCACCTAGTTGAGTACGAGTCAACACATTTTATTCGATACATTAAACATGAGCTTAATAAGTTTAATGAATATAGAAATACTTATTTTCTTTGAATTTCCATTAAATATTAAACCAAAAATCATATTTATTGAGCTTCAACTGGGGAGGCATTCAGTGTCTCACAGTTTGAAGTCTGGAAGTATGTGTTGTGCCATCACTAAGCTTTCTCATTTCCAAAAATTTCCTAATTACCATTATGACACCAACGTGGATCTCAGAATCTATGTTTGTTCTGACACTTTAGATTTTTAAGCCCAACAGTTTTGAAGTAATGGAATTCTTAAATGTACTTCTCTCTGGAAGTTCCTACATTTATTTTTCACAAATTACCTGCTCTAAGACTGAAATAAAACAAGAAAAACTTCAGAAAGTATGTGTATTCATTTGCGAGGGCTGCCATAACAAAGGGACCACAGTGAATGGCTTAAACAGTGGAGATTTATTGTCTCACATTTCTGGAAGCCAGAAGTCCCAGGTCAGGGTGTTGGGAGGGTTGGTTCCTTCTGAGGCCACGCGGGAGAATCTGTTCCTCGAGCCTTGGTGTGTTGGTGGCCGTCTTTGGCATCCCCCGATCATTACCCTCATCTCCGCATGATGTCCTCCCTGAATGCATGTCTGTGCTCAGCTCTCCCTGTCTCCAGGACACCTGTTATATTGGATTAGAGCCCAGCCTAATAACCTCATCATTAATTTTCTTACCTCCTGTAAAAACCCTGTGTCCAAATAAGCTCACATTATGAGATACTGGGGCTTAGGACTTCATCACATAAATTTTGGAGAAAAAACATTCAGCTCACAACAGTGTGCCGCATACGGTGTTTAAAGCAACAAAATTAAACAGTTACTATTGTTAATCTCATTTTACAGATGATGAAATGTATTCTATTTATTTACTTTTAAATACCTTTCCCGTTAGCCTTAGATGCTTATAGATTTTGACCACAGCATTTTAGACCAGTGTGTCTACACTCTATATAATTACCTTTAAATCTATTCAATATGTCATAACTCATAGTTCATTTTCATATCCTACAATCTAGTTTTAATAATAAGTGCAGTAATAATAATGGGAAATGTTTGTTAGGTGCTTATAAATGCCAGTTGCTGTGTAATGCACTTTACAAAATCCTAGGGCATTTAATGCTCCAGACAACTGTGTGAAGTAGAAACGGATATTACTCTCATTTCACAGCTGAGGAAACCACCACCTGAAAATCAGTGACTCGTCTGGCACACAGCCCCATCACCAACCTCCTGATCCCTCCTGATCAGGATTCGCCTTGTCATTTTGTGGTGCATTTGGGCTAATATTTAGTGGGATACTTATCTGTTTGGGAGGGTCTTTTGTAACTCATCAGCCGCTCTCTGTTTGACATTCTGGGGAGATCACTCAGTGATAATTGGAAGTCCTTCACTGCGGAGATGTCCTCATTTTAACCTTTGCTTTTATCCATGATCATGAATTACCTCTTTTTTTACAATACAAGGATGCTCTGTGGAACACAGAACACATACTTTTCTGTTTTGATGACTGCCCATCAGGAGTCCTAAGGTAACTTTCTAAGTAAAGTTGTCATCAAGGAACTCTTCATTCTAGTCTATCTCTAAAGTGTAGTGTCTTTTGAAATTAAATTAAAAAAAAAAAAAAAAACGTTTTTGATCCAAGACTGCAAGCCAGAGTTCCTACAATAAGGCCTATGCTCTGTAGGATACACCTAACCTGGAGAGGGCAAGGTCATTTTTTTTAGATTATAACAATACACTGTCACACTAGTTTCTCAGTACGAGGGGAAACATAAACTGCTTCAAGCACAGTGGTAATATTTGGAAATAATGTGTCAAAAAACATTGCATTGTGGAGGAAGGAACCAGGATTTTATTTGCCACATGTATCTGAAGCAGATCCCATGTAGGGTTTCAGACCCAAACTGTAAATACTGGGACAGGAGAACAATCTCAGCTTGACTTTTTGGATATTAATGATACTATCACATCAGTTATAGGAAAAAAGAAAATAAGTCTCCTTCTTTTCATATTTTGAGCATAAAAGTTGACAGAAAATTTCAGTTAGCCTCATAAAATGACATTGACAAAATGAAAATACCTGTTGTAAAATGTAAGGGCTTCTCATGTTAGATTCTTAAATTCAAGACACATCTGGCCACTGGAAATGAAATAATTTTTTAAATTGGTTTCATTAATGTTGATGTACCAAATATTTTCATACATGTAATAGTTATTTAAATAGGCCACTCGGTTAGGGATGAAGTAATCATCATGGATAACAAGTGTATTGTTTGGTTAATGGATACCTCTGTTTTCCAACCAAGAACTTTGAGCCCGCTATGCTGGGAATAATCTTGATGCAAAAGATACTTGTTTATATATTTACTTTTAGAATAAAAGCAAGAACTGTATATTTTATGACTTTGCCCTTAAATCAGTAATATTATACAGACAAATCATGCTTCGCCACATTTTTTTACTTTTTTATTGTTATGTTAATCACCATACATTACATCATTCGTTTTAGATGTAGTGTTCCATGATTCATTGTTTGTGCATAACACCCAGTGCTCCATGCAGAACGTGCCCTCCTCAATACCCATCAGCAGGCTAACCCATCCTCCCAACCCCCTCCCCTGTAGAACCCTCAGTTTGTTTTTCAGAGTCCATCGTCTCTCATGGTTCTTCTCCCCCTCCGATTCCCCCCCCTTCATTCTTCCCCTCCTGCTACATTCTTCTTCTTCTTTTTTTTTTTTCTTAACATATATTGCATTATTTGTTTCAGAGGTACAGATCTGAGATTCAACAGTCTTGCACAATTCACAGCGCTTACCAGAGCACATACCCTCCCCAGTGTCTATCACCCAGTCACCCCATCCCTCCCACCCCACCCCCCACTCCAGCAACCCTCAGTTTGTTTCCTGAGATTAAGAATTCCTCATATCAGTGAGGTCATATGATACATGTCTTTCTCTGATTGACTTATTTCGCTCAGCATAACACCCTCCAGTTCTATCCACGTCGTTGCAAATGGCAAGATCTCATTCCTTTTGATGGCTGCATAATATTCCATCGCCACATTTTTTTGAGACTCCGTTTCTTTGCCTATTTTTCTCATTTTGATATTAATTTCTGTAGTTTATGTTGCTTTGTGGGGAAACTAAGTACATTAAGGATGTAAAAATTTAAACGTTCACTGAGGAATTACTAAGCTTCGCATTATTATATTGGAATCCTTGGTCAAAAAAAAAAACATTTTCACTCATTGGCTATATAATTGATATTAAAATAGCATTCACTAAAAGAAAATGTTCTCTATAGTAATATTTGCTGGAAAAGAATGTATTCTACTAGGCCATTGATGCTTTTGTTTTTAAAATTATTTGATTTTACTTGAAACCTGTCTTGGCTTGAAAAAGTAAAAACTCGGGGCACCTGGGTGGTGTAGTCAGTTAAGCGTCCGACTCTTGATTTCGGGATCTCAGGGTGGTGAGATCAAGCCCCGAATCAGGCTCCGAGCTCATTAGGGAGTCTGCTTAAGATTCTCTCTCTCCCTCTGCCCCTCCCCGCTCACACACACTCACTCTCTCTCTCTCTCAAAAAAAAGTAAAAGTAAAATCTCTTTCGCTAAATATTTTGAGGATTTCTTACATAGACTGAGTTGCCATGGTGGGCACTGGTGATGTGAAAAGGTACAAGACAGTGTCCCTGCTTCTGGGGAGTTTCCAGTCTAGTTGGAATAATCAGGCGACTTGTACACATACACATATGCTGAGCATGTTGATGAACAGGGACACTTACTGTGTTCTCACAGAGAAAAAGTGACTAAAGTCTGTTGTTGACCAGTACATACCCGAGGCCTTGTATAGTGCACAATGTGACACACAGGAAATTCTAATTACTAATGAACTGATGAATAAAAGGGGCTATAAATCTGGGTTTTGGAGGTTAGAAGTTCTATGAGTAACCTGGAGGCTGAAAGTTAGAATGAAATGTTTAGGATACTGCAGTTATCAAGGTGTTCGATCAGGCAGGTGCAAAATCCTAACAGATTGTGTATTACGTTCTGAAGTGCTTGCATTTGATTTGTTCAGTGAATGAGACCAATGCAAGGTAGTAAAGAAGGAAACATTACAATTAGTATATTTTAAAAGAGATGTTGGTTTGTAGAGCAGTTTTAGGTTCACATCAAAATTGAGTGGGAAGTACAGAGATGTCCTGTGTCCCCCTGGCCCCCACATATGTACAACCTCCATCACTATGAAAATCCCACACCAGAGTGGTACATTTGCCACAGCCAATGAGCCTAAAGATCATAGTTGACATAGTTCAACTTGGTGTTGTACCTTCTAGGGCTTTGGACAAATGTATAATATCATGTATCTACCGTGGTAGCATCACACAGAGCAGTCTCTCTGCCCTAGAAGCCCTCTGCACTCCACCCATTCATCCTCCCTCTCCCCCAGCCCCTGGCAACCACTGATCTTTTTACTGCCTTAATAGATTTACTTTTTCCAGAATGTCATACAGTAGGTAGCCTTTTCAGATTGGCTTCTTTCACTTAGTAATATGCATTTTGAGAGTTCCCTCCACGTCTTTGCATGACCTGATAGCTCATTTCCTTTTAGTACTGAGTGATACTCCATTGTCTGGATGGACCACGGTCTATTTATCCGTTCACTGACTCAAGGACATCTTCATTTCTTCCAAGTTTTGGCAATGATGAACGCAGCTGCTGTACACGTAGCAAATCATTTTTAAAACAATTTTCTGATCACTGCTTGTGCTTAGGTACTTTGGGGCCATCATGATGACAATGAAGATGATGATGATTGCATATTTTCAAGTTAATTTACATAATAAGTGACATAATTTTTTTCTGCAGTAAGCTTTACATGGTGTGCTGTCTGGAGCCTTCTGAGTTCAATATTGTTAATGCTGCTCCATTTTGCATGTGTAGTGGTAGCATATTCAGGTATTGATTTGCTTTTCTTTGATTCGGTATTATTTTACGTTAGAATTGTCGTTCTCAACCAAGGGCTATTTTCCTCACTGAGGACATTGAGAAATGGTGGCTACGCAATTGGCATCTGGTGGCCTGAGGCCACGGATGCTGCTAAGCTTGCTGCCAGGTGCAGGACATTCCCGCTATAAAGAATTTGCTGGCCCCCAATTTCCATAGTGCTGAATTTGAGAAACTCTGATTTAGAAATCTGGTTCATGTCCAGTGCCTCGCTCATCCATGCATTTGGCTGACACTGGCATAAATTTCTGGCAAATTGTCCCAACTTCACCTTTTTTTTTTTACTTCAGATGTGGTCCTCTGAAGATCCTAAAGATGAATATCAATGAAGTCCTCATGTCAAATGTACCCCTGAGAGCTTTATTGATTCCAATAGAGCAGTAGTTCTTAACACCAGAAGCCCATTAGAATCACCTGCAGAAATGTTTTAAAACATAGATATAGTCTGGGGCACCTGGGTGGCTCAGTTGGTTAAGTATCCAGCTCTGGATTTCAGCTCAGGTCGTGATCTCCTGGGTCGTGGGATCGAGCCCCGCGTCAGGCTCTGTGCTCAGCGGGGAGTCTGCTGGAAGATTCTCTCCCTCTGCCCCTCCCCTCACTCGCTTTCTCTCTCTTTCTTTCTCTCTTTAATAAATAGATATTTTAAAATGTATAGATGTAGATCTAGTCTGCATGGGCAAGGCCCTTCTCTTCCATTGTTGCCGAGTGCTCCCCTGTGTGGCCATGGTTGAAACCACTATCAGAGGCTGTGTTCCCGACTAATATCCACTAGTCAGCTGTCTTCATCACAGTACATCTGGGCTCTGAGCTATTTCTGCCTGCCTGGTGACTATAGCAAACGATGTGGCATTGCGTATTTTAAAGTTGCTAAGAGGTAGGTCTTGAAAGTTCTCATCACAAGAAAAAAATTTTGAGACATGTATGGTGACAGATGTTACCTGGACTTATTGATTGTGGCGATCATTTCACAGTGTATGTAAATAGCGAATCATTAGGTCATACACCCGAAACTAATATACTGTTTTCTGTCCATTATTCCTCAGTTAAAAAGAAGAATATCTTATTATTTATTATCTTATATATTATTAATTATATATTTATTATTTATTATTAATGCTCAGATGACAGAATATGTATCTGTCACAGTACTAGCAATGAAAAGCTAGAAATAAACATGATAATTATGGGATATTTTATTACATACATTTTGTTTTTACCCAGGATTACACTTGATCATTTTTTTAAAATTTATTTGAGACAGACAGAGAGAGCACAAGCGGGGAGGAGGTCAGAGAGAGAGAGAGAAGCAGACTCTCTGCTGAGCAGGGAGCCCAATGCGGGGCTAGATCCCAGGACCCTGAGATCATGACCTGAGCAGAAGCCAGGCACTTAACCAGCTGAGCCACCCAGGCGCCCCTACACTTGATCATTTTGAATAATTCTTCAGTTCGAGTAATTATCAGATCCTAAGATAAAACATTACATAGGAAGATAGAATTATATTTTTAGCTCGTTTGTTTGATTTGGATACTTTCATGACCACGAACTGCTATTCTCAAAATGTAACAGGTTTGCGCTCAAAATTCAAAAGTAAGGTCTTTTGTGCCTTTCTTAGAACAAAACGTATGAATTAGTAGCCATGAAAATACTTTCTCCCAGCAGAGAGTTCTTCTGTTAACACTGAGCTCTATTGATCGGCTCGGGCATCGCGACTTGCAGAGGAAAGCAAGTGTGAGTCCCTATGGTGGTTTCCAAAGTCACGCCTTCCATCACGCGATTAAGTAGCGGCAGTCGCACAGTTCAAAGTGTTCCAGTCCACTTTGAATCTAAACCTATTGAATTATAAGTCCCATTCTACAGTGAACAACACCTTCAAAAGAAGCTTTTGAGAAATCCCCTGGGACAGAAAGAAAACCAAGATAGAGAGGATGTAGCCAGAGGCATGCTGATTACCCTCCCGGGGACTTCTGAGTGGCTTTTAGCTGTGCAAGGCAATGTGCTTCCAGCCGCCGTATCATGTCCGTTATTCTTGAGACTATAAATTAGCCTTGAGATCTACAATTGCAAATAATGAAAATGTTAATCAAAAGGGCTTTTTTCCTCCGAGGAGTTCCATTAACAAGATTTCTTCAGTTTTGGGGTGGTTTCCAAACTTTCTAGAGCCTTTCTCCTCGAGTGGGAGCCCGCCTTGAATAACTTTCCCAGACTCAAGAACTTCTTCTTTTTACTTTCTCCACACGTGAAATGAAATCTAATTCTTTTATTCCGTACGGTCCTATCATTCAGCCAAAGCATATATTTTTATGGTTGTGGCAGTAGTCACAATAATGCTTTCTTGCATAAAAATACCTAATATTTTGTCTGTGTTCTATGCCAAATGATTTTTATGTGCTACCTCATTCCAGCCTCACTAAATCACATAAGATCAATTTAGCAGGTATTCTCATTTTACAAAGGCAGACACAACAGCATAATGAGCAGCCAGACTCCATCCAGCTCAAAAGCCTGTGCCTTTAATCAATGTGCTATAAATCCCCCTTTACTGCTAAATAAATGTGACATTTAGGTTAGGGACACAATGAGTAGCATGTTGGTGCTTGATAAATCAATCCGTCTCTACCCTCTTACAGAATAGAGGCAAAGAACGGAAGATGACTTTCATCAACTCATACAGGTTAGCAGTGTTAAAAGTGAATGGGTACTACTGGTACGTGAAGCATGCTTATCGATACGTGGAGGCTCAGCAGACCTTTCTTACCTAGACTGGGTGCATAATGCCATGAGAACAGAGGAATGCCGAGCCAGCAGCCAGACTGCCTCTGTTGATTTGCTTCATTCCAATTCCAGAAAAGAGGAAGAATAAAGATTACCCAGGAAATATGCCCTTTTCTCTCTGGCAGAGTCACACAAAATGTTTACCGTAGACAATCAAGTGTGTTTTAAGACCAGATACGGTCTAGATGTCCACATGGAATATTTGTATTTCCTCTGATGAGAAAAACAAGGGGGGAGTGTTTATTGCTTTCTCTGACTGAAATCCTTGGATATACTTTAACACATCTTAGGCCCTCATTAAGTATTTGTTGAGCAAGACAAAAAAATTCTAAAAGTGATATAAACTTAAATAATTCTATTAAAAGAGTAAATGGTCAGTAAAGGATATTTACTCCAGTTCCTTCGGTTATTTAAAGAAGTTAATATTCAACAGGTTTTATTTTCTAATATTTTTAGACCAGGCTTTGTTTCATCTTGGACCTAAAGGTGTGAATATGTCTGCCGAATCATAGTTCAAGGACATTGCTAGGACAGATGCTGGCTCTTCACACTCCCCAGCCATTAGTATTGCAGAGTAGAGACTAACAGGAAGTCAAATTTGGGAGGAGATTAAGCAGTGTTATTAAAAAGTATGTGTTTAATTATGTTCTGAGTTTCTGAAATCCTATGACACTTGCCAGTTTACAGGAGACAGGTTTGATCTCAGGTCTCATTGGCTTTATCTCAACTCTTTTCTTATTTGTTGTATGAATTCCCTACCCTTAATCCCAGTAATTTCTATATTAATCACAACACAACTTTAATAAAGATGTGCAAGCTCTAACATGACAGTGACACCAAGTTTACCAATTTTCAAAAGTGTTACTTTAGTATGTCTTCTGAGAATTGAGTTTCACTTGTTTGAGATTTCACCAAAACCATAAAGTCTCTCTGTAACTCATCACCAAAGGAATTAATAGAGTTGAGTAAGAGATTTAGTTTCATTCCGTGTATTTATTTTATTCTGTATTGTCATTTTGAAAACGTGGCCTGAGGTGTTCAAGTTAAACCAGAATACACTACTGTTTCTCTTCAAAATCTACTAGAAGGTGCCTTTGAAACTCAGAAGGGAACCAAGTGTCTATAGAAACTTAGCTTTTGGTGTACAAGGACTACATTTCAGATACTTTCAAATAGAATCCTACTGCTGTATGAGCTAATAGAGTATGTTTAAAGGATTAAAAACACAATTTCAGGGGCACCTGGGTGGCTCAGTCGGTTGAGCATCCAACTCTTGGTTTCAGCTCAGGTCATGATCTTGCAGTGGTGGGATCAAGCCCCACGTCGGGCTCCATGCTGAGTGTGGAGTCTACTTCAGATTGTCTGTCCCTCCTCCTCTGCCCCTCTCCCCAGTCGCTCACGCACTTGCTCTCTCTCTCTCCATCAAATAAATAAATAAATCTTAAAAAAATACAATTTCACATACATATGTTCACATGTGCTGATCATCCCATGTTCTGAGTCTGATTATATAAATACAGCACAATCATCAGGAAATCTTTCAGAAAATGCCACTTTTAAAACAAGTCATACTGTAAGGTGCACGAACTCAAAATACACTGTATACAGAGATAAAGAGGGAAGGAGGGGTATTAAAATTTGGAGTGGATCTCTCTCAGGATGCAAATTCAGATCATCGTCGGGTACATGCAGAAATGCATATGCAAACAGAACACATCTCTTTCCAACTTCCAATTTTGATTTGCAGATATAGTTAAGGATAGTTGAATTGGGAGAAAGAAAGGGAAGTAAAATTATATCCCTTTAGGGGACATGTACAAAATATAATCATAAACAACAAAGCTGAAGATTGAGAGACCATACTGCTATGTGAGTTACCTGGGAGGGTGTCTTGCTTAGTAGGAGTATGAGGTCCACCAAACTAAATGTTCCTTGCAGTCAGAAAACTGAGTTCCCCACCTATGCATCACCAGGGCATAGAGCACGAACTAATGCACGATGGTTGCTAACACAGTATTTGTGGATTGAAGGAATGAATAAATGTATGAATCAACCATTGTAGAGTGGGCAAGAATGTAGTTCTAAAAACTCTCTCCTGGCTTTTTTCTTCTTTCATGTTTTCTGTGTTTTCCTGGAAGATGACTTGTTAATCCTACAGTCAGGGACATGAGTGATGGCCGAGAAGGATATAGTCTTACTCACAGATACAGGGTTCAAATGAGAAGAACCAGATACTGTAGCAGAACAGTTCCTACGGTAGTGATTTTCTTCTTTAGCTACTTTTCAGGGATAATCTTGATTTCAGTCTCTACTATCTGAATATGATTCATTAATGCCATGTGACATAGGGGAAAGGAAGGAAAAATAAGATGAAAACAGAGAGAGAGAGACAAACCATAAGAGACTCTTAACACCAGGAGACAAACTGAGGGTTGCTGGAGGGGAGGCGGGTGGGAGGATGGGGTAACTGGGTGATGGGCACTAAGGAGGGCACTTGGTGGAATGAGCACTGGGTCTTGTTCACACTGATGAATCACTAAATTTTAATAATACACTGTATGTTAATTAAATTGAATTTAAATAAAAAGTCAAATTAAATTTAAAAATACCATGTGACAGAATAATGTGGCAACTCCCGTGAGGCTATCTGCCTATCATCTGTTTCTAGTTGGTGTTTATCTACGTGGGCACTTCATATAATGAATTACTCTTGTGATCGTGGGAAATACGCTAATGAATCCAGTGACACATTGAGAGGTATAATCAATTTATATCAACGTGTGCATTCAAGCCTGCACTTAAACCTCAGGATATTGTGACTTACACCTGTTCCTTTTCAGTTACCTCTGAAATACATTTGTTAATGCAAGTGTTAGCTTAGGCAATTCAAGGTGTATATTTATGGAGACAATTTTGTACGTAGATAATATGGATTAAATCATTGATAAGTAATGTGAAGCAACATGAATACGTCTATCTATCTTTTACCAGCTCTTCATCCATCTACCAAGATATGCATCTGTCTTCTAGTCAGCATCTAAGTCACGCTTGAACTAAAAATCCATTTAATCGATGCTGAAACTAAGTCTCTTATTCAACTGTATCTGGGCACATTAACAGCCTTTTTCTTCATTTTATAAATACTAAAAATATTTCTGAAACAAGCAAAAACAAAACCCTTTATTTTCAAACTTAAAATCACATTTTACTATGTTTCTATAGCAAAAATAAAATTAATATTCATGAAAGAAGGCTTTAGATTTAAAGTTCACAAATCACTGAAAAGGAGAAGTATCACTTTTATCATTAATACTAAAATGACTTGAGAATTACCACACTTATAGTATTAAATATAAACATAAGTAGCTTCATCTTTATGGTATGAATGGTGCTCATTTAGTTGTAATATAAATTTATTGACAAAGTTTGAACTTTGCAGAATCCCCTGTAAATATACCAGTTACTATTTTCTGAAGTCTAAAAAAAAAATGTGAGGTGAGATTTTTGAGACAAATACATGAATGAAACAGACATTACGAGGCAGATGGATTCTTTCTTCCTTTGTTGCTGGGCACCTCTACCATGAGGAGAGTTTCCAGCACGTTCTTCACAGAACCCATGTTATTTAGCATCTCTCAGCTTCCCGTGGTGCACTTCCCACGGTGTTGTGATAACAAGCTGTGCAAGAGGGCACTTAACACTTCAAATTGGATTTTGTAAATTAGTCGCAAAATTCTTCTTTTCTAGTAGATTACGTGTTTTCTCTCTCGACTTTTTCTCTGTTGCAGTTTATCATGCTGACATACCTTTTCATGCTGGCCTGGCTGGGGGTCACGGCTTTCACCTCCCTGCCCGTCTACATGTACTTCAATCTGTGGACCATTTGCCGAAACACCACCTTAGTGGAGGGAGCCAATCTCTGCTTGGACCTTCGTCAGTTTGGTAGGTGGACCTCTAACTAAAACGAGGCCTCATTGCTCTTTGACCTCAGTGACTGCCTCTGAAATATTGCTGATCATGCTGGAACCATCATGACTTGATGAGAAGTGGATACTTGAGAAATGTATCAGAGTATTCACTTTGAAGACATCCTTTTTAAATTTAAATACGTGGGAATTGAAGGATGATTGGAGGTAGATGTCACAGCATGAATCTACAAACGTGTATGTTTGAACAAGCTATCAGGTTGGCTTTTCTGGTCTTGTCAAGATGAAATTGTGATGTCCTTGTCCCGATTCCTTTGCTCTTGTCCAGACTTGCTATGATGCTTGTGTATCTACTCTTATTCTTCCATACAAATATAAAATTTGTGAAGTCTAGTGTGAAGATCACCTAAGAAGTATGTATTTCACTGGCTTCCAAAATAAGCAGAAAATCTTAGCATTTTATAATAACAAAATCAATGAATGTTAAACCAATCGGGAGCCCTCTTTGGTTTTTTTTTTAGGGCTAAAACCTCACGTGATAAAAATAGTTTCGTATGTGTCTGTGGGCTTGTGATACACGGACCCTGTTCTAATTGTTTTGTCCATGTTGGCTTGTTTGATCCTTACAGCGGTTCTGTATGGTGGACACTATGATTATCCTCTTCATAAATGACACAGAGAGGTTAGATGAGTTGCCCAAGTTATACAGCTAGGAGGTGACAGAGCCAGGATTCAAACCCCAACAGTCTCGTTTCAGAGTCCGTGGTAATTACACATCAGCCTGCGAGTGCTGCTGATAGACAAATGCAAAGAAGTGGACTTAATCTCATCCAGCCTGTTTGGAATTCTATTCCATCGTTTGTAAAAAAACATGGGAGCTACAAAATTTCCATAAGATATGGAGATCCACATCTTTGAGCGGATTTTTTCCTCACAGACTATTAAAATCTACCGCATGAACATCTGGGAATGCTCCCTATGATTTTCTCTGAGGTTTCCTGATACTTCTGGAAAGTGGAGAACACCTCTGTAGGTGGTGTGTGCAGGCTTGGGGCTCAGTGGGCATGCTCTAGATAGACCGTGGGGTGCAGTGCATCAGTCCAGCACCAGCCAGCTGCATGTTCCAAAGCTGTGGCCTCCTCCCCATCCCATAAGCTGGAGCCCCAAACCTCCTTTGCCTGATCTAATAAAAAGCAAGAGCTGCTCTGTGGATGAAGTTCCTGGCAAGAAGACCACAGAGGGAATATGGATAGCTCTTCCACTGGAGAGGCTTCAGTCTTGGAATCATGTCCCACATACACACAGGAAGGGAACGCGTCGGCAACAGCTGCTGGAGGTCATGAGAGAACAGCTGTTTAGCTCTGACTTCAGTCCCTCCCCGTCAATGTCTTCCTTCTGTTCTGTGGATCTGAAAAGTGGAAATTGGAAGAGAGGTGACTGGTCTCTCAGACAGGGTTGCCAGCTAAAATACGGGCCACCTAGGGAAGTTTCAATTTCAGATAAACAAGCAATTTTTTTAGTACGGTCTGTCCAAATATTATATGGGACACAATTATAGTAGGTGTAAACCATGACAAGGATTAAAGCTGCCCTTTGAATCTTAGCACCATTTACAACATAGTTATCAAGATGTATTCTAATTTAACTTTTCTCCATGATGTGGAAGAGAGGGCACTTTTCAGATGTCATGCAACCTTTTACATGAGATATTAAGTCTTTCTGTTTGCCCTTCATGCAGAATCTACTGCCTGGATGACATTTATTTGCCTTCCAGATTATAGGCTCTCAGTAAGAATCCTGGATGTACAGGCACAATCAAGTTATCAAGGGGCATCGGCTTAGAAAACGACACTCCCCCCAGGTCTGGATTATGATTAGTACAGACATTTACTAATGTCATCACAAAAGTGATTGGGTAGAGAAGAACATGCTATAAAGCGATTTCCCTTACTTTGCAAAGTTGTCTCCTTACATCTAGACGCTATCTTTGCTCTTAGGGGATTAAGATCTTTGAGCTGCATCACGGGAACTCTGGTCATGTAATGGCTGGGATGCCTGCTTAGTCCCTACTTGCATCTTCCTGTTCATTCCCCCGCATGTGATAAATGCATCCACGTCATACAGATCCAATGGCAAGCAGAGGCATTGTGCAGCTCATAAAGTCGGGGAACTTAACGGTGATTTGTCCTATTAGGGTTTGCCGTATTTCAAAATGAGGCAGGAAATAATTTGACTAGCAATTTTACTTTTTTAATGACATTGAATGTATGAGGGTTTTGTCATAGTAAATTTGTTTCAGAAGATGTTAAAACTGATCCCCCCCATAATATCATCTAGATCCAGAATTTAAAACTGCTTTGTTAAAACCTGGTTATTTGATGAAACTCCCTCAGGGCCAACCATAGGGAGAGAGTGGTCCAGAGTAGGTGGGGCACCTTTAGCCTTATAACCAACCCTCCCTCTCATCCAGCACATCCACACATTGTAGCAGGAGCATCTTGCTTTTATCTGATTTCCATAAAGCCCTTCTCAGTAAAATTTCATTTCAACAAATATTTGTTGAGCTTCTGCTATGTGTCAGCACTGCTCAATTTTGAAAGACAAAAATCATGTCAAAAAAGTAAAATAAATCAAAATTTGACAAACACTTAGATCATGGACCTGGCCCATCAAGCTTTTTCTAGAGAAGACACCCATGACCTAGAAACGTTGCATTATTTGCACAAGATAGAACAGAGGACAGAGTTGAAGCTATCAATCAACAGCATTTTTGACTTTAGTCTACTCTGTTCAGAAGGACATTTTATGTTAATGTAGAAACTAGATACATACACTATGAGTAGGAAATCTTTTGTGTGATTAGCCATGTGGCCTGGCTAATCGGTGAACTCTATTCATTTCTGTTAAATAATTCAAGAATTTATTTGGTAAAATCTTGGCTACATTTTTCTTGTCTAGACTATTCCCCCGCATAGGCATTCCTATGTTAGGCTACCTGTCAAAGGGGAGTTAGGTTACCGATGGAATGCAGGTTACTAATCAACTGATCTAAAAATGGGGTAATTACCCTGGATGACCCAGGAGGGCCCTGTGTAATCGCAGGGGTCCTTAAAAGTGGAAGAGGCAGAAGAGAAGAAGTCAGAGGGAGAGGGACCTCAGAAGAAATGCACATTTTACTCAGAGAGATGCCATTTTACTCACTTTGACGATGGACAAAAGGGGCCAGGAGCCAAGGAATGTGGGTAGCCTAGAGAAGCTAGAAAAGGATACTTCAGGCATTCTATCATCTTTAAGACTAGTAATGTAAATGGTAAATTACTTGAAAATTCAGCATTCATATTTCCTAGTAGGGTGTTAATTTCCCATCACCCTGTAAGGGATCATAGTATCATTACACCTACTCCTGCTTACCTCCACCCCTAGCTTGCAGTTTCCTCCGTAAGAACTGATGCCCTGAGCAGTGGTGCTTTGACTGCCCAGAAACCTCCAAGAGGCTTTTGTTGCCTTAACGATGAAAGTAATAGGAACCGTGCACATGGTGCAAGTTTTTCCTAGTTCACACACAACCAGTTCTTAGAAAACCAGAAATATATTACTTCTGCTTAACCAGCTTAAATGACATGAAAAAAAAACCTATAGAAAAAGCTCGTGGCTGCTCCTCTCATGCATCAGATTCTTATTGTCTGCTCTCCTTGCTGCTTCTCTTGTACAATCCTAACTTGTTACTTGTCTTTACGAAAGTGGAAATGTCATTGTGTATATTTTAGTTAAGGGCTCTTCTGTATCGAGTGGAATAAATATATATAAATGTACTCGATATTTAGAAAAATTAATAAATCTGAATAGTTTGCTTCATTGGGGGTTAGGCCAGTTTGGCCATTCATTGACAGAGACACACGAATCCAAATAATCAAGTTTTTGGATTTGCACGGCAGCACGTCTTACATGTACTTGATCATTTTCATAGCTTCGTATTACACAGATGTGATTGACAAACTATAATTAACTTGCAGTATGTATATTTGTGGTTTATGGTATTTATATCATAAAAACTGTGTGTGTGTGTGTGTAGTTAACATCAGGAGTACTGGAGACTGAGTGGAAGGGTTGGGTTACAATATTTTAAAGGTGATGGAGGAAGGCTTCACCAAATAGCCGTTATTGGAAAGATATGAGGGTCACGGAATATTCACAGTGGAGGGAGGATCCAGGCAAAGTTACCAAAGCAGCTCCATGCCTGGCTTCTTCAGCAAGCAGCAGAGAGACCAGTGTGGCTGAAGTAGAACGAGCAAGCAGGGAGAATGGATCAGGATGGAGTCTGGGAGTCATGGAACGCCGTGCTGAGTGCATGGCGGGACGTCATTCATTTAGAGACTTTTATTCTGAAGGAAGTAGAGGGTATTTGCAGGTTTGGGCAGAAGAGAAGCAATATCCCCCTTACCTTGAGGAAGAATTGCTCTGGCTGCCATATGGAGAACCGACTTCCCCAAGAGGAGAAGCAGGGAGGCTGGCTGGCGCTCACCCTGAGGTGACCGAGTGGTAGCTCAGGTGGGTTGGCAGTGAGAGAAGTGGGGAGAAGTGGTCTGGTGCTGACTGTCCTTTGAAGACTGGGGCTGCAGAATGTCCTGATAGGTGGACATGTGAGTTTGAGAGAAAAAGAGGATCCAAGGAGGAATGCAGTTGTTGCCAGGACCACAGGGAAGACTGACTTGCTGTCACATGAGCCAGGAAGCCTAAAGAAGAGCTTGCTTGGGAGGGAGGCAGGCAAGGCAGATCAGAGTTCACTTTTGAAGATGTTGATTTTTAGAGACTTATTAGGAATCTAAACAGAGTTGTCAAGGGTAAGAAATTGGGTATATGAGTCTTGATTTCGGGAAAGAGGCACAGGGCTGGCTGAATGGATTGAGGAGCTATTGCTAATTTTTAGCTGTTGCTAAATTTTAGCTAATTTTTAGCTGTTGCCAATTCAATATGCAAAGATGATGACTCAATGAGATCGGCAGGGGACAAAGATGACAGGTGTGCACGCTGGGAGCTCCCGTGAACGAGGTCCTAGAGAGAGGGGACCTGTGAGAATCCAAAGACAAAAACAGGAGTCCGTAGAGTGGGGGATGTAATGAAGAAGAGCATGAAGGAGAGGGAGTCAGCATCTGCCTCCAGCACGGCCAACCGGCCAGGAACGGAGGACAGAGAATTCATCTTTGGTTTTAATTATGTGGAGGTCATGGCTGATTTCCATGGAGGGTTGAGGCAAAATCTGACTGGAAAAGGTTTAAGTAAATTCTGGAAAAGAAGGGAATGGCAGACAGCGAACACAGTTGATGCTTTCGAGGAGTTCTGCTGCAAAGGTGAACAAGGACACAGGTAAGGACGTGTGTGCAGAGCCTGGGTATCCCACATGAATGGGGTTGTAGCTGCTCAGCGTGGAGAGGCATGGCCTTCACCAGGAAGCTTTCTCAATAATGATGGTTTATGAGACACATCTCAGGGGCTTCTTATTGCCCCCCCCCCCCCGGCGCCGTCTTGGCAGAAAGGCAAGGTCACAGAGAAGCGTGTCTGCATTCAATGGACCGCAAGTGGATTATTTTTTTAAAAGAAAATAATCGCACAAAGTATTGTCAAGGCAGAATGGGAGCAGCTCCATAGAGAGTGAGAGCTGACCGTGTACCTCAAAGTGAGCATGTGTGACTAGATACACGTACTGACATTAAATAAAGAGAAGGCGGTGCTAGAAGCTTAGGTATTAGTTCGCCCAGAACTTATAGGGTTTTTTTTCCCCCCTTTATGTATATGTGTTTAATGCTTCAGTAGTTCTCAAAACAAAATTCAAGACCCATTTGAGGCTAACCTTGATCACTTTTCTGTAAAATGAGATCCGTGGCAGAGGAACACCTCTGTGCTTGTTAAAGATGCAGCACTCCTGGCACACACTCACAGTTTCTGATTTCACAGTTCCGTGGTGGAGTCCAGAAATACCTATTTTTGAGCATTGCCCAGGTGACTCTGATGCTGGTCTGTAAGCCAGCAGGAGCAAGGGGGAACATGAGCAAAATTACAGGGGTTTTAAAATTTTTTTCCTACTAATAACAGCATTTTCATTATTAGCAGAGAAAAATTACTCCTTTGGGCAATATGCTTTTATAGACAAACAGAAGCTTTGTACCAGCAGAACAAATTTAGATCCACACTTCAGCACAGTCTGGAACATAGTTATCAAAATAACTGTGATGCCTACACCATTGCATTAATGGACCAAACCAATCAACGGGCTACAATTGAATGTGGAGATTCTGGGGGCTGGGTCCAATTGAATTCAGATCGAAAATGTTGTAAATTGTTTGAGGGCTAAATGGTTTTGAGCTTCCATTCATAATTCTGGTTATAATTATTATCTAGCAATAAAAGCTAAGAGAGAATGTTTCCATTATACTATAGCATAAAATGGAACTTGCTTAGTTTTTATCAGCATAAGATTCTTTTTCTCTCTCTGGGCTCTTGAAAACATTTATAACTAAGCTATAATTTTCTACATGTAGGGATTGTGACAATTGGAGAGGAAAAGAAAATTTGTACCGTCTCTGAGAATTTCCTGAGGATGTGTGAGTCTACTGAGGTAAATGTTTTTAAAGCTGTTTATGTTGTCCGAATTTTAGCTTCATTTTGGTAGTTGAAAAATACATAATTAAATCTATATTGAATTTTCCCCTTTTCATCTCTGAGGCAATTTTACTCATAATGATGTTATGTAGGGGGACTGGAGAATAAATATGAATGAGATACTTTGTCTGTTTCAATAAAAATGATGACAAATATATATTTTTCTAGAAATTATCATTTTCACAAAAGTTGAACATTTTTAATGTTATATTTAAAAAGATAATGTAGCCTTATATAGTTATAATATTACTGAAAACCATCGTTATTCATGACGATCTCATCTTTATAATAAAAGTATACTAAAATGATGCAGTTGCAAAGACTCAAATAATTTGCAGAAGAAAAGATACTGTAATAATGCTTTTGGATTGAGTGAGGGATGTATCCTAAGTGCACTTTTGTTAAAGATGTACGAAGTTCTTATTTGTAAGACGGCAGAAGTCCTCATCTCTCTTCTGCTTGTAACTCTGATGTGTGTTTTGATTCTTTGTGGTTTCCTTTGCAGCTGAACATGACCTTCCACTTGTTCATTGTGGCACTTGCTGGGGCTGGGGCGGCAGTTATTGCTATGGTAAGACCTCGAGCTCTGAGGCTTGGTTTTTCGATTTGGAGGGCAAAGTGATTTACTTGTTGAAATGATCATTTATCCCCCATCCCGAAGTCTATACAAAGTGGGGAAGAGGGGGAATGGGGAACAATGGGCAAATAAATAAGTGAAAAACAAGGCTTAACCTGAAAAAGTATTATTGTTACAATAGAGATAATACTCGGTAAGCAGTTTAAGGATTAGAACACTCAGTCATATCGGGAACATTAAAAAAAGAAGTAAATTCATCCATGTTTCAGATATTAGATCATTATTAGCATAAAAAATCGTCTCTGGATCATATAGGTTTGTATCAGTGTGATATTCTAGGTAATCTAATCAGTTCCTTAACTTCCATTATCCTTTTCTCCTCCTTATTTAAGGACATAAAAAAGCCATATTGAGTTACTTATGGAAAAAGGATTAATTTATTCTTCTTAACACAGACATCAATAGTTTCCTGTCATTTCTTTCTTATCTAATTTTGTTCAGAAATACTAAGAACAAGTTCTTCAAGTCAGACTTTTACTGAGTGTTGAGGACCTGCAATGTTCCAGATTCTGTCTGTTCCTTGGTAACTCACTGTGAAGTCCAGTTTGCTCACTGGACTACCAAAAACCAACCTTGGACAAATACTCAGAGCATCAGTAATAGTTTTTGCAGCCAAGATCTTCCAGTCCTAATTTTTGCATCCTAGTATACAAAGTAACAATACAAAAGTAAGGTAGTATGGAGCTCTAGAATGTTCCCAGTAACTTCACAAATATTATAGCCAATTCAATATGCAAAGATGATGAATTAATTCGGGTTTATTTAATTCCTTTCCTTATAGTGCCAATACACTGTCTAATGTGTTGGTGAAAGGAACACTTTTTAAAAAATAAGACTGTTTTCTCTCTTGTCAAAGAATAAAACTAGGGGAGTACCAGGGTGGCTCAGTGGGTTAAGCATCCAACTCTTGATTTCCATTCAGGTCATGATCTCAGGGTGGTGGGACCCAGCCCCGCGTAGGGCTGGCTCTATGCTCAACAGGGAGTGGGCTCGAGACTTCTCTCCTCTCCCTCTGCCCCTCCCCCTGCTCTCTAAATAAATAAATAAATAAATAAATAAATAAATAAAATCTTTAAAAAAAGAATAAAACTAGGAATAATCAGTGGTAAGGTACTAATGAGCCATTTCAGACCAGCTATTTTTTAGTGACTTTATAAACACTTATGTATTGAGATTTGATTCTGTTTTACTAAAAATGATTTTTAAAAATAACAGAAATGACCATGTCAGTGCTAAAGTGAGTTTTCAGACATTTTGTTAATTTAGTATCATGCTCATTGCTCAACTTTTCAGATTGACTGTATAAACCTGTACATAGGAATTTTATTTCAGAATATGAGGTGCTTAATAAGATCATGTTGGCTAATTAATTGGAGGGGTCACAATAAGACAATAAGCAAAGGCTCTGTATTCCCAGCCTAAAATCAGTGCTAAAATATGCCCTGAAGAAGCATGACATGTTCTGGGCAGTGATATTCCAAGCACGCATTCCTATGCAATGGATAATTGTTAGGGACTTGTGTTTGTTCAAGCAACATACACTCACGTATAGAGGTCTATCAAAGCACTTTTTGTGAAGAGGTGTGTAATAAAGCATGCGTTTGTATTTGCTACATATGTGTGTATGTAAAACTCTGTGTAAAAATGCGGGCCTTTAGGCATACATTAGTGAAAAGTACTTGTGTAAATGAATAATGTACTTAAATGTCCCCAAAAATGCTTACTCTGAAATGATTCTATTATCAAAAAGATCTTAAGATAAAAGAAATTCAGATGCTGTGTATTTCTTAAGAAATCTGTGCTTTGCATAAACTCAGATACTAAGTTATAAATAAATTTTATTTCAAACTACAAGAGTTTAGAATGTTACTTTTAAGTACATCCTTTTGGATATCTAAATATACTCATAGCATAAATTCCTTAAGACATAAATAACATCTAACTACTGATTGACATCGGTATTTCCAATTCATTAGCTCTGATAATGGTTAAGGTTTTAGGAGACAGGGCTAATATAACAATAATTACTGCTTCTGCTCCTGGTACTAATATTAGTACCAATAGTACTGTTATTTGCTCATATTTCTTTAAGCCTTGCCTGTTGAAAGCCCTGCCAAATGCTTAAGCACATAAATACATTCAATAGTCATAATATAGCCACTGTCATTAACCTCATCACCAACTCCTTCAACACTCAAAATATACTACCATCATTATTTCCATATTAGAGATGAGAAAATTGAGATAAATCCTTCTCTACCAAAATATTTAAAACATCATCTGCAATTTAAGGCAAAGATGGTAAAAATTTGTACTAAGACTAATGTGATCCACTCCATTTGATTTTTCAGAGGCATTAGGAAGTTCTGTAGATGCTGGCCAAAGGGGTCCACTTGCATTGCACCAGGTTCCTGGGGACCGCTGTCCACCTGCCGAGGGACAGTAAGAGCCTGGCAGCTGGTGTCCCCCTAAGGCCAGAGGAAATGTCTGCAGACTACTGGAAAGTGCCCAGTTCTGAACTAGAAAGACGCTGAAGCTCTTTTCAGTATTACACTCATACATATTTAATAATAATTTAGGGGTCATATTTTCTCAGGCTTTAAAAGGAAGGTTTTTGTACATCTAAAAATATATTCATTCATGTGAAACGTATTTTGAGTACCCACTGCTTGCCAAACATTCTCCACAGAACTTGATATCTTCCGAGCAACACAGCAAGGTGCCACGTGAATTTGGTCATGTGTTCAGTCCTCTGTTCGGTCCCCATATATGTAGTCATGAAGCCTTCACTATGAAAATGACAGAGGACAAGAATATAACTCACAGCTCTTGCTTGCATGCAGCTTACAATTTCCACTACACAAAATGCAGGATTTCAGAGGAAACAGAACATTCTGAAAATTCTTTTTGGTATTCCTCTTGGTATGCATCTTTCCCCATATTGCCATGTGAAAATTGTCATTTTTTTTCCTCCTGCCTCTTGACTACCTTAACATATTACAGTAGTCTCCATTTAGAATTGACTCTGTGTTCTTGATGTCTATCCTTACTTTTCTAAAACCAACCTACCTCCTGTCTTTCAGTGTACTCTTGGCTAATCAAAATGTTAGTGTTCTATTTTACTAAATTATGGACAAAAATATTGCCCACCCTTTAAAACTCAGATCAAGTAAATAATTAACAACTTAGTTTCTCTTTCATATTCACCCATCAAAAGCCATCCTTTGGAAAACTGCTTTATCTCTCTCTACGGACCAGGAGTGAGGGAAAGAGAGCAAAACAAACCAGTGCTCTCCTAGCTGAGTGCATTCAAGTCCAATCAGGAACTTCATTACTTGAGTAACTATGTTACTCGAGACAGATCAGAGGCTTCCTTTGTGAAGATGGCACTCTTCTAGCTATTGTGAATATATGCAAACATACAAAATCCATATGACAAAATACTTGCTCTCTTGTAGTTTACAATCTAAAGGAAACTGCAAAATTATGGAAAATTAACTTGACAATTAAGTCACAGATTTATTTGGGGGTTTCCACGATCCCTCTTTCTCTTGCACAGCCTGCAATAATATATCCTCCCATTAATTCAGAATTGTCTAGATTCAAACAGTGTAAGAGACTATTTTCTGTTACAGATGGGAAAACATAGATACACCAACATGAAATGGATAGTCTGTTGGTTTGGGTAAGGGAGGGCAGAATGGACAGGAAACATCACATAAAGATTGAGAATCAATCTTGGTTACTCCAGACTTGAAAAAGAAGGAGAGAAAGAGATTTTGAAAGAAAGGGAGCTGAGAAGATGCTGTTATATAGTCGGAGATGTGAGAAGGAATAATATTTACATTGTTCTCATTACCACAGAGATTTTGGTTCCGTCTTATTAGCGCACATATCCTACGTAAGCATATAATTTGACTATTTCTTTCCTGATAGCAAGGTGTACTGACGACACTGAACAGACTTCCAGTATAAATTATTTCTGTCTTTGATTAGGTTCACTACCTTATGGTTCTGTCGGCCAACTGGGCTTATGTGAAGGATGCCTGCCGGATGCAGAAATACGAGGACATCAAGTCCAAGGAGGAGCAAGAACTCCATGACATCCACTCTACTCGCTCCAAAGAGCGGCTCAACGCATACACATAAATAAACCCTTCCTGTCCCTCCTGCCATTCAGATGCATTGGTGTTTAACTAAGGGCCATCCAACCATCCAACCTTTTGAAAACTAAAATGGAAGTGCTTCTCATCAATGATATGTAGGGTGACTTATGACTCACCTGAACACAATTCCTTGTTGTTTAGCACTTGATTTCCTAATTTGTTAAATTGGTGTGATCAGATCTCTTCTACAAGCTCCTATCCAGCCTTTACCTTTTTTTTAAATTTCTCCAACTCATTTAATAATTCTGTAAGATTGAAGATACTAACATTGTCAAATGCAGAGATTTATTTGATTTTTAACCGCTTCCCATGTGTTAATACGTAACACCTTTTGCATTATTTCTTATGTTTTGGAAAGAAAAATAGCTTTTTATACTTTTTAGTTTCGATTTCGGTAACTAGTTTAACTACAGGTAACCTTCAAAGGGACCATTGTACATTATGAACAATAGACAGAGATGGTATCATGATGACTCTTCTTGAAATCTGGAAATCCCGTCTGGAGATCAGCGGCCACGTTCGTTCAGGCCCTGGTTCATGTTTTCATCAATCTAAGGTGCAATTTCTAAATTTGTAAGAGTAGGTTTAAAAAAAAAAGTGCTTCTTATCTTTGTTAACATTGTATTTTTTTCTTGATGTACTTAAAAGGTATTTCTCTCTGATTACTCCTGTTTATGTTGTGAGCACGTAGAAACAGTGTTACTAATGCATGGCTAGTTGCCTTTTTAAGATTGTGACACCAGACTTACCTTTTAAAGCTTAGTATAGAGACAATTTTCATGGAAATAACTACTGTGAACTCTTGAAGAGTGATCTCTTTGTGATTTAAGCAGTGGCTGGATTGGAACTTTTAATATGCTAATGTGGAACATTAATTACCTTTATGAAGGTGGTATATTAAGAAATAAGCACAGTAACCCCTCCGAAGTTGTTTTACCTACTTTAAAACATTTTAATGGATTGCACCTCTGTAAACTATCCCTCCAATGTGTATGATATATTTGAAAAGGCTTCCATTAATATAATAGCTTTGCTTGCAGCCTTCCAATCTATGTTGGTTTACCTGTAGTGTTTTTTAAAGTGTGGTCAGAGGCCACTCTAGAATGTATCCCTTCCAAGTGTAGTGATAGATCTGTGTTTTTATTTGAAGTAAGTCATTTTAACCAAATGTTCATTCATAATCATTTATAAGAAGTACCTATATCAAAGGAATAAAAAAAAAAAAAAAGCAATCAGTATTACTGGACCAAAATTGGTGTTTGTTTTAACCTTGACTCTTTTTTTGATTATTTCTAATGCTACAAGAATGCTGTAAAGTGTCTTTTAAAATGATGTAGCCTGACAAGACATTTTTGTCAGTGTATAAAAATTAGGTAGTATTGTGCACTGATTTGACCATTGTGAAATCTTTTCTCAGTGTAAGTGCATTTCTAATAAAATTTATGAGTGAAACAATCTTTGTACAACGACTAGTCATGCATCATCCATAATTTTACAAGTTCTTGTAGTAGGTAGCGGGGTATTACTAGGGTTATCTGTGGCATGATTATGCATTCTGTAGTATTATTTAATTAATTTGGGGGTTTGCTTCCTTTTTTTTACACGTAGATTATCTTACTGGTTCAACATTTTTCTGATATATGCAGTATTACAGATATTCAGCAAAAGTATTAATGGGCTTCTTTAAATTCTATATTATAGTGTTTCAGTTCTGTGTCTTAACAGTTTGTGATGATTTTTAAAACTGTCTTTTAAACTTATGTAATGATGTTGATGCTTTTGGCTTTTTTTTCCTGGTATTAGAGTTTGTATTTTCACAAAGAGTGCTTTGTAGCAGGCATTATAATTAATCTGTTTTGTACATAAATGTGCCAACAGCTTGATGGTGGCGTTTTTGAAATGTAGAACAAAGTGCTTGCAAAATGTAATAAATACACTTGTGTACTTTGTGTACTTATTATTAGTTTCTGCAGTGGTTTTTTTTTGTGGTTTTTTTTTTTTTTTTTGGTTTTGTTTTGTTTATTCCTCTTTCCTATGTATGTGCACTCTTTCCAGATGCAATAGACGCTGTCTTTTTAGGATGTTTATTACCTCAGTTGAGCTGACCTCACACTGAACTGAGAATTCTGTGTATGTCATGCAGCATAGGGAGGCTAGGGAGCTGGGGAGAGGACAAAGGTGTGAAGACTTTGGAAGTCATTTAATTTAGCAAAATGATAACAATTCCCAACTTATGCTATTCCTTGCCTAATTTCTATTGTTTTGTGTTTTCTTTAGAGCTTCCTAAACTAGTAGAGAAACAAAAAAGACTAATTCAATTCAGAAAGAAAAATGATTTCTTGGTTCGCTTCAAAATTTCAAGGTGAGAACAATTAAGTGAAAAATATATATATTTTCCAGACTCTTTGTTTGTTTGGGTTGTAATTTCTTCTGGCCAAACTAGAAGTGATGGCAATTTAAAAATAATAAAACAGTGATCAATAAAAATCTTAATTTTCACCAGGCCTAAGTAATTGTATTAGTCTTCAATTATTTATGTATTATTATAAGTAATTATTATAAGTGCCTGAAAATATCAGGCACTTAGGTTACAAATATCTACAGTAATTACAAGCAGATCTGGGCAAAATATCTTATGTCTTAAGAAGTCACTTTTAAGACTATAAGAAAATAATCCCATTATTAAATAAGAATAAATAATTATTTTTAAATGACAATTTTATTCTTTCCAGTGTTTATGAAATTCTTAGCATGGCAACAAGAAAATAAAGAATTATATGTTAAAAATTATCAATGTGAACAAAAATTTCACGAGAATGCTTTCCAAAGAAAATGATCATTGTAGGATAATTATATTTTTGGAAAACTTAAAAGTCCATTTCTGTTTGTAAAACTACACATTTATCTTTAAAGCAAGTAATTTCCCTTTGGGAATTTTTTATCTCCTAGCTTTATTGAGATAAAATTGACATGTAAGCCTTTTGGGAATTGTAAAGCTAATGTGAAGACTAAGGAAATTATTCACTTTGAGAAGAAATTGTGCATCGGCCAGCTTTGGTGTGGGTGTAATCAGTTTACTTCCTCATGTTAAAAACGTAGAAATAGCAGATTCTGATTTATTCACTCAAAGATCAAGTAAATTTGACTTTTGTTTTATTTTTGCCTTTTAGGCAAAAGAGAAAGATATCATTTTGAAGTATGTTTCACTTAAGTCACTCCATAGTTTACGTATGCTGAGCATAATGGGACTTGAATTACGCTATCCTCATACCTTGAGAAACACTCTGCTCAGTTTCCTGCAAGGTTTTCAGGTATTGAATCATTTGAAGCCCCTGGAGGCAAGTCTATAAAAACGTTGCTAGGGGGCTCAGATGTGAACCTCTTCCTACTGGCTTACATAAGCCGCGGACCTCAAGTTTCTTCTCACAAAAGTAAATTTTATCTCTTTGATCATTTAGATTCTTTTGCCCTTTTCCACAAAAATCCAACATGCTTGCACATTAAAAAGAATGTAGAATATGCAATAAGTTGAAGTGTTAAGTTCATTATTAAATGAATTACTGAAATAAATAAAATATTAAACGAAATAATATCAAAATGAAATAAAATTTACCTAAGCTGCTGCATTTCTAACCTGTGGAACCCCGTATAGATGGAAACACCAAACAAAAGAAAACAAATAAATGATGGGGGAATACAAAATAGGAAAGAGAAGAGATCCAAGTAATTCTGCTATCATACTTGGATAAGAGAGAGAAAGAAAAGTACAGAGTTATTGGAAGATATAAATTGCATGGGGGGAAAATTTTTAGAAAGAAAAGTAAAAAAATACAAAAATTAAAGATGACACCAAGAAGAAACAGCCTACAAAATTAAAAAAAAAAATTTTTTAAGTGCAAAAAACAGTTGAGACCACAGCTCTTCTTTACTTCAGCATTGTCTGCCCCCTACTCGATGGACTTGAGCAGACACCCTCACGCTCCATGCCTTGCAGGATAGAACACTTTCCTCCCCCAACAGCCCAGAACGGGGCCCTAAAGGAGCTGATCCCACCAAGTTGCCCAACATCACTGCTCTGATTAGAAAATGGGAACATTGTCTGGCTTTTTAAAAAGTGGTGTAATCTGTTTGCTTCTTTCTTGTTTCAACAATTATTTTTGTCTCTTGGGGGCCACGCTGATGGGGACGGTGGTGTCCCAGGACAGATCCAACTCTGTGAGTCAACCCCTCTGAACCGTTTCATGTAGATTGCAAGGGGCCGTGATCCAAGGAATGCCCTGGAGGCTGGAGCTCGGGTGCGTCTATGCATGTCACATAGGATGCTGACTGGGTGTAGGTAAGCCCCAGGTTTCTTTGATGGACTTTTTTGGCATGTCTAGAAAGTATTGATACTCTTTTCTCAGAAGGATTTACACAAAGTGTCACAAAGAAACATTCCCATTTCGACATTCGTTAATTGACGCGGCAGAGAAGGTTCACTTACGGGATCCGATAAAAATACACATGACCTACTTCTGTGCTTTCAGTAAAGGAGCATTTAGAATTGGCAAGTTCCTTGGTTTTTTAAGGTCTTTTTTAATTTTTTATCACTGACATTGATTAATCTCAATGTGAAATCTGTTAATCACTTGAAATCTTATTTATCACACAGATAGTATAATGTCATCAACTAAGCTGGGAGAGATACAATGCAACCTCGCCCTTCACTAATAGAAGGAGAGGGTTTGCAGAAACAAGAAATGGATTTTAAGGAATTACGACATCATTTAAAGGAAAGACTTAATAATTATCCAGCAGATTACTTTAACACAAACTGGACGTGCTGCCCCCCTCCTAACCTCCCATCCACCTCCCCACCGGATGATAGTACACCACTACCACACAATACAACACAAAGCTCTCCAGCCTTTGGGATAATAAGCTACAATTGCTTTTCTCTCTGTAGACGGTATTCACAATGATTACTGTGCTCATCATCTTTCTTAGTACTTTGTTTATGAATAGCATGGGGTCAGGTCTTCAAGAGAAAAAGCAATGTCCTGCCTGAGAGCTGAATGATAACAAGCCAGTAGTCTTCCTGAATTACTCCTTCCTGGTCTTAAAATAATTACACTTTCCAAGCCCTAGATCATACCTAGTAAGTAGTACACCTGTAGATTAGAGACAACAATGTAACAAATGCAAATGATATAAAAGTCACATTGTAAACATATAGTTATGGTATTTATACAAGTCAACACAATTAATTTTAAGATTTTTTTTCTCCCTAACTTCTTAATTTCCACCCCTTAATACCCAAGGTCATCAGGTACCTTCCACATTTCCATAAATAGAAAGTCTATTGATTTATATAATAAGTATAAACTTAATGCTTGAAGTAACAACAAAAAGTGTCTCCAAGAAGCTAACTGGAGACTTCAGGTATTAGTGTAACACCCTGACAAATCAGTTATAGGGATTGGTACTTATTTTCTCCCCGCCAGTGGTTCTGCCCCCTGTCCCCCTCTATGCAATTTCTAAAACTCATAATTTCCAATAACTGCACACCATGTAGATCTTAAATTTTATGCATTCCCCTTCCGACTTCTGTTTGCTACTTTTCTTGCTCACTTACCCCATTGGGACCATATATCCATTGATCTAGTTGTTACAGCCCTCATTCCCCTATGTCGTTGGGCTTCTCAGTAACTAGCTTATATTACACAGTCCATCATTGCAATCACTCCCTTGGCAAGTCCTCATCACCTTTGACCCTCTATTTTCCTTAAACTCTCACAGTAAAATGCCAACTCTGGTGTAATTCATCTCTCTGTCCACTTTCGAACCTGTGTAACTAAACATGCCTGAAGAAACACACAGCCTGCCCAATCTCACCCATGTTTAGATGAACCCTTAGAGCTGTCAGTAAACTGACTCCATTTTTTCCTAGAACAAGGGTTGACAACTTTTTCAGTAAAATACCACATAGTGAATATTTTAGGTTTTATGGACCATTGGGTCTTTGTTTTGTTGCAACTTCCTAGCTCTGACATTGTAGTGCAAGAACAGCAATTGGAATATGTAAATAAATGGTCATAGCAGTGCTCCAATAAAGCTTTGTTTACAAAAACAAATGGTTGCCCATAGTTAGCCTGAGGGCCATAGTTTGCTGACTTCTGCTCTAAGCATTCACTATTCTATATTCCCTAGATGGTTACTATAACATGGCTTTCTCTTAGCAAACTTCTTTATCAAACACTTTCTTTGCATTCAGAGTTAGAAATTGTTTCCTATTTCAGAGGGAGAAGTGAGAAATACCCAGAAGAACATAGCCATAATTTCCCATCACTAGTATTCTGTCTGTATTAATAGGTACAATATCTGCTTTTTCTCTTTTTAATGTGGATGAATGACTTGTTTCACAGGCCAAACACACTTGATATATTCAAGATCCCATCTAATCTACCTACTTCAGGGTAGGCATCACTCCAGCAAATTTTCCCTCTCTTCAACCTCTCCTGAATCACCAATTTTTCACTTCTAATGGCTCACTCCAGTCATGAGGCAAGCAAACAACAATAACACCAAAAAAACCAAAATACCCTCTCTTGATTCCTCATCTATCTACATCCAGCCTATTTCTCTGTTCTCCTCTATGGCTTATCTCTTTGAAAGAGATGTACAATCTCCTCTAGTTACTCCCCTATCATCTTCTCTTAACCCCCTTACAATGTGTCCCTTGCACTCAATACTCCGTGGAAATTAGTCTTGTCAGGATAACACATGTCGTCCAGATTGCTAAATCAAATCCAGTGCTCTGTTCTCAAGTATCCACTCACTTTCTATTGAATATTTATTGAGACAACACTACAGCCAGTTATCCTTCTAGTCACTGGGATGTAGCAGTGGATAAAAGGTAAGAAATCTTTGTCCTTTTGTGACCTATCCTCTGATGCAGGGAAACAGACACTAATAAAAGCATATCATTCAGATGTAAAGTATTCTTGAGATGAGAGACGCTATGGAGAATAATAAATCACATAACATATTCAGGGGATGTTGCAGGGTTGGGCTGGGGTGGAGAGTCTTCAGAAGTCTTATTAAAAAGGTAGCATTTGAGGGGCGCCTGGGTGGCTCAGTCGTTAAGCGTCTGCCTTCAGCTCAGGTCATGGTCCTGGGGTCCTGGGATCGAGTCCCACATCGGGCTCCTTGCTCAGCAGGAAGCCTGCTTCTCCCTCTCCCACTCCCCCTGCTTGTGTCCCCTCTCTCGCTGTGTCTCTCTCTGTCGAATAAATGAATAAAATCTTTAAAAAAAAAAAAAAAAGGTAGCATTTGAGTTAAGACATGAAGGAGTTGAGAGAGTAAGTCGTGTAGCTATCTGGGAAGGAACATTCCAGCCAAGTGGAATAGTAGGGAAAAGATTGTTGCTGGAAGTAGCAATGAAACCAGTGAGGATGGACAAAGGGACAATAGTTAAGCCAGGGGATGAGGGAGCAAATTGCTTAGGGCCTTGCAAGCCACTGGCCTGTTCTTACTGAACTTGGAAGCAGCGTTTGACACGGTTGACCATTCCCTCCAACTTGATGTGCATTCTTCAAGTGGATTTCAGGACGTTCACGCTCGTGGTTTTCCTACCAGCTCCCTGGCTCTGCCTTTCTTAATGTCCTTTGTCATTCTTCCTCAGCTACATAATCTTCTAACATTTAATTCCTGTCCCCACGTCTCAGTAAACACCCTCTAATCTCATGACTGGAAATACCTTCTATAAACTGATGGCTTAAAATTTATCTTCTCAGTCCAGAATCTTCCTCTGAAATCCAGACTCATTCATCCCAAGGCTATCGACATGTTCCCTAGGCTATCTAACAGACCCCTCAAATTTAACAGGTGCCAAATTGCAGAGCTGATCTTGTCCCAAGAAGCTGTACCTTCTCCGCTTCAGGAAACAAGGCCATACTTCAGCTTCCTTAGACTCAAATACTAGACTCCATTCTTGACTCGCTCTCTCTCACACTCCCTTCCAAATGTATCCAGAAGAAGATCTTCCTGACTTCCACTAATCAAGAGACCATTGTTTTTCGCCCTAATTATTGGAAGACCTTACTGACTGGTACTCTTCCATCCTGTTCCTTCCCTATTCAACCATCTCTGCTCAACTCAGCAGTCCAAATAATCCCCTTAAAAATTAAGGCAAATCAGGTCACGACCTTGCATCTATCCCTTGAAAGCTCTGGGTGCCTTAGAAGACTGCCATCAATTCAAGGCTTCCCTGGGAGGGGTCCCCTTCGTGCTTCCTCATTCCCGCTGCTGTTGGTGGGATTTAGTTCTCAATGGGTTGTTTTCTGACAGCCCACTTCCCCATAGGATGCTGAGGGAACTTCCAAGTTGTTAGAAGCACCCTGGGTCTTTGTTGGGATGGTATTTGTAGTAGCACACGTGTTTGTCAAAATAAATGAACCTGTACACTTAAATCTGTGAGCTTCATTTGATGTACATTGTAGATCACGGTGATACCTCAATTAACAATCAGATTAAACAAAATTAAAATCAAAAGAAGAAACATACAGAAACTTGAGAGCAGCTTTCTGCGTTCATATCTTGTTTCCGTCGTCGTGATCTTGGAGAAGGTAGCAGTCTCTTTTTGTTTCCACATCTGTAAAACTGAAATTAGGATAAAAAGGGTATCTACTTCATAAAGTTTTGCAAAGTAATCCATGTGAGGTCACTGACAGATGGTGAGATCATTACATTATTGTGTGTCTTCAATAGCAAATTATGTCAACGTTATCATTGGATTTGGGGGCTGAAAAGGACTGTAGAGGCCTTTTGTTAATTTCTCATTTTTTATTAGACTCAGAGACATTGGGTGAATTGCCCAAGAACATACAATAATTTATTTAACCACCTCATACTGTATCTCAGGCTTTCTGTTACGATTCAACTGAGGGAGGTGTAGCTGAAGTGGGAAACATCGTACTTTGTTTCTGGGATTTCTGCAGGACTTTGGGCTGAGTGCGTCACAGTGAATATGAAGCCCCCGGTAGAAAAATGAAAGGCACAATATAACCAAATATATTAAACTGATAACAGCTTGTTTCATATTATAACTATTTTCATCGATGTCTGCCCAAATGACAATTTTAACAATTTACCATTTTCCCATCTTGTTCACGAAAAAAGGGGAATCTATGTGTTTATAATCTTATGCTAAAAAGCAAAACAGTTGGCCTTCTATCGCAGGCTTTTTTGTAAAACCAGTGTTTTAAAATTAGTCATATTAAAAATGGCAAAATTTTTACAAAAACTTGGAATATCAGTATTTGAAGGAAAATTCCTTCATTATGTGGTACTTTCAATAATAACATTCTGTGAAGGAGTTTGCCGATGATGACGACTGGTTGTGGCTGATTGATCTACAAGTGAATATATACCAGAGGGTATATCTTTTTAACTGTTTATAAATAGTATTTCATATTTCAGCCCTTAGATTCGAAATATCACAAAAGCATAGGAAGGGTCTTGTGTCTTGGATCAAAACCCTTGCGTACTTAAGGGTCTCATAATTTCAGATTTTTCTTAATAAAGAAATAGCTTAAACCTCAAAACAAACATTTCCAGCGATGAGTGAATTCAGAAATATGAGTTAGCATGTGATGTGAATGTAACATAATTTTAAATGGGAGCTTGTTTTTTTTAACCTTTTTTCATTCTTCATCCTTTAAGATGCCACTGCTTAGCCACTCTCAGAGCTCAAAGTCACAGTGGGGGCGTCACGACCCTGTGCTGTGAGATAAGCTCAGGCTCCCTCCTGGTGATTTTATTACAATAGCTCAACCTCTATGATCAATTATATATAGGCATATATATTTCTGTATGGTCATCGTATCTAAAACTTTAATAACCCTTTCAGTTTAAAGGTCCTGAGACATTTTTATCACTTTTTTGTAATTATCTTCTAGAATTTATATCCTAGGAAACTGACAATAGTGTCTTTCAATGACCTGCCTTAGGGTAACTTTGTAGCTGATTCGAGAATACAAACCTTAGGCAGCAGGTTAATACACTATTTTATCGTATTTCTATGTGTGTCTCATTATTTTCAATTAAAATTGTGCTTGAGAGAATGTTTACTGTGGCTGATGAAGTTCCTTTAGTGGACTTTATAACAGCTACTTGAAGAATGAAAACCAACACAAATGGTGTGTTTTCGGGGCAAGCTCACCATTTGACATAAAATATTTTTCCTGAGCGACAGCAAATAAATTACCTAGGGAAGGGATTAGTTCTATGGTTCATAACGACAAAGCTGTTTGGATGTATGTCTTATTTGGTATGTCATGAGGGAGTATTTGTCTACTAGCTTTCTGGAAGTATGTTGGCTTACCTGCTTTGCTTTTAAATATGTTTACTCATTTACTTATTTAATAAGAAGTGTGGGCCATGAAAACTGTTCAGTTTGTGTACATCTTGATTTTTGTTTTATAACTTTAGAGAAACCGCTCTAATTGAAGAATTCAACGACAAATTTCAGCTTCAGTTATGTTAAAGAAAATCTCTATGAAGAGGAGAGGGTCCCCAGCTATCAGAATATATGCCAGCTATATATATATATATATATATATATATATAGAGAGAGAGAGAGAGAGAGAGAGAGAGAGAGAGAGAAGATATATCTATAGCTTTCCATTGCCTATCTGACTTTGTAAAACAATACTGTAAAAATTCTGTCAATTTTCTCCCAACAAGTTGAGTTTATTCTCAATTGTGATGAGGAAAATGGACACAGCTGTCCTTGGATGCAGTTAATCTAACCTCTTAAGTTGTGAGAGTCTCTGAGAGATTCAGGATAGGCCATCAATCATGTTAGATTCTGTACTGAATACGTAAGAGATGACTGAATGTGAAAGGTCAGCTCACCAATCTTGTTTGACCATATGAGCAATATGAGTTGGGGTGAACAAGGGAAAAGAAACTCAGTCCACAATGCTTTATCTATAAGACAAGAGAGATAAAAGTACCGACCTCATAAAGTTTGAGTGAGTAATAACTTGTGCATATATGTGTACACACACACATGCACGCATTCGCGCACACATCTGTCAGTCCATCAATCCATTGATCCATTCATCTATTAGAACTTGGCTTAATGTAAGCACAACATATTTTAGCTATGAGAATTATGTATTAGCTAATTCATCATTCACAAAATATTTATTGAACACTTTCCATGTACCAAGCCCTGTTTTAGGGCTTGTATATAGCACTGTAGAAAAGACACTAAGATTCTAGCCTTCTTGTAGATTTTATTCTAGCAGTGGACACAGATTAGATTAATTTAGGCAAGGAATGGTGATACTTCTGATCATTGCAATAGCAATAGAAGTAATGTGAATTGGCCAGATTTGGGAAATATTGCCAAGGTAGAGCCAGGAGGATTTCTTTAAAAAATTGAGAAGGATCTTGAAGAAAAAGAAAAGACAAAGTTGATCTTATATTTAAGTTTAATTCATAATTGTCAAAACTTGGAAGCAACCAAGATAGGTAAGGATCGAGATGTCCTTCAGTAGGTGAATGAATGAACAAACTGTGGCCCATCCAGACAATGAAATACTATTCAGCACTGAGATGAAATGAGCTGTCAAGCTCGGCGTTTGCCAGGGCCAGAGATGGTAACATTAACTATAAAGAGCACCTGGAACTTTTCTGCCTTTCTTCATTCCTTTGGTCACCGTTCACAAATTTTCATTCGGGAACGTGTGTAGTAGTGTCTGGTTGATGGGCTGATTGAAGAATGGGCACTTGAATTCGTTTCTTAAAGCTGTTGTAACACGTGGCCACAACTTTGGGGCCTGAAAACAATAGAAATTTATTTTCTCATACTTCTGGAAGCCTTAAGTCTGAAGACAGGTATCAGTAGGGTTGGGTCCTTCTAGAGACCGAGGAAGAAGCCGTTGCAAGTCCTCTCCTGGCTTCTGGTGGCTGCCAGCCATCCTGTGTGCACTGGCCTGTGGATACGTCACTCCAATCCCTGTGTCCCTCTTCACATCTGCTCCTCCTCCGTGTGTCTTCTACCCTTCTCCTCTTCTTTCTCTTCTCTACTCTTCTCTTCTCTTCTCTTCTCTTCTCTTCTCTTCTCTTCTCTTCTCTCTCTTCTTTCTCTTAATGACACTTGTCAGTGGATTTAGGGCCCACACTGATCATTGGGTGCAAATTAGAAAGATGAAATACAATAGTTTTGGAAACTTTTTTTTTTTTGGTTACTTATTTGCTTTACTCCCTGGGAAAGCCCATCTATGATACAGCCTTATCGTCGTCATTCATTACACGTGGTAGGTTGGTTGGCTTATTCCTTTGAAGTGCCGCGCCCTGGTTCTGTGGGCCCCTCCCAGCACCATCAAACTGGACATCCGTGAGTTAAACTGGTGTAGGACATGTTTTTACTTTTAGCGGATAAGCAATTTTAAGACATTCCATCTGTACATCTCAAAGCATTTTACCTACAATACAGGTTATCATTTCTTCCTAAAAATACCTTTTCTTCCAATTGTCTGAGAGTATTTGAAGCAAGGGTAAAATGAACAGTAAGACAGGCTCTACCATCTTCAAATGAATCCCTGCTCAAGATGGTTGGTTATCCCTGCTCGGTAACTAACTGGTTAGTTGTCTTCAAATTAATTGCTGGTTACCTTCTCAAATATTTCCTTTTGCTTATTCTTACCAGTCTTTCATCTCTATTTCATTAACTATTGGACACACACACCCATCATTACATTAGCACTAATGAGTCTTATGCAACATCCTGTCGATATTATGTTCAAAAATATGTACAAATAAAGAATAAAATGCAGGCACGATGACAGGCCATTTCAGGCTTTCACGTCCAAGCCCTGGGAGCCTGAATTGTTTTTCTTATGGTGCACGAAGAGTCATTGTCTGATTAGGATGAAAGTTGGTGAGGCAATTCAGTCCAGCATTCAGTTAAAGAAACTAGACATTTTTCACAAAATCATAACTACGACGTGAAGGCAGATTGAGAACTAAATGACTGCTGAATATGTTCTCTGCACAGCTCCTCGGGGCTGTGTGCACGCCGGGATTTTCTCACTCCATCTGCTCCCTGGCTGAATGACAATCAGCTGCCACCCGCGCTCGGCTCACCAGCAAGGGGGCGAGAACCATTCCAGGTGCACGTGGACGCACCTGATTCCTTCTCCACCAGCCCTGGGTCGGGTTACTAAAAAGTGAATAGAGACAGAGAGGAGATAGCTAACGGTGGGGAGATTTGAGGTACATAGATTTGAAGGAAAAGGAAAGGCAAATCCTACATACCCTTGTGGGAGAAGCTGAAATATAAATTCTCTTCCACCAAATATTTGGTGCCCAGGAGCCATCCGACAGCATTAGCATATGAAGAGTGATGCCGAATGTAGACCTACTCAAGAATTTACCTTTTCTGGTGTACCTGTTGCTTAACACATTGCTTTCAATCAAGATTCTACAGGAGATACGGGACAGATTGCCAAGAGCTGCTAGTGAAGATGATTCTATCATCTCGTCTCGCTCTATAGCCCGCAGCAAGCCATCTTATCTAAAAATTTTGATTACTTTATCTAAAAAAGTCAGCTGGTAAGATTTGATCTTTCTATATGTTAAATGCACTAATGAGAATTTTTGCAAGAGGATTCAATGTCCTCTGCCTAATTGTGCTATGTGAGTTTCAAGTATTAATAAATTATAGATAAGACTATAATATGTTGTCATTTAGTTAGATGATTCGTTCTAAACTCCTTGAAACAGGGACTCTTTTGAATATATCTTTGTACCCCACACACCCCCCACCCCAGAACCTAGCACAGTGCCTCACAGAGTTCAGCTGAATTGATATGAATGAATAGATTTTACTATCTCAGTCTGTAGCTACAGTTTTTCAGAGAAAAGGGGAGACCTTGTTTTAAAATTGGGATTGAACCAATGATGTCACCCAACGGACTGAAGGAAAATCCACCCAAACTGTAACCACAACAGAAAACCATTGCTAAGTAATCTTTAGGACCCTTGCGAGTATCAAAATTCCCCAGTTCCACCTGTGCCCTTCTTTTTCCTAAAACTGACACCTACACATACATCAATTTTGTATAATACTCCATTGTCGACTGTAGGCAGAGGGCTCTGGAAGATGTCACTTGATTGTATCCTTTATAGTTGGGATGGAGACAGAAACTCCCTCGTTCCCTGGCTCTCCACTCTCCAAAGGTAGATGTGAGGACAAAGTAATACACTTGGGCAACCGTAATTCCTTAGTTCTTATTTGAAGATGCCTAATATTGCAGTCCAAGGAAATGTAATGACAAGTATTCTCCAACATGCCTTCTTCAAAGCTTATGGTCTGGCTTAAGAGACATGATGACTTGCCTTTAAAATTATTTCCTTGTGACGAATTAATTAATCCATACATCAATTCATTCATACATATTTGCTGATTTTACCCTGCACACAGGATGGGCAAGAGACTCTCCTAGCCTCAAAGAAATAGTAGTTCTTGAAAGTGCTGAGAAAGCCAAACATAGCAACACAAAATACAGAAAGGGCCAAATCTACAACAGAGTAAGAACAGAAAAGAAATGATCAGCTGTCTTCATTTTTCCCATGACACAGCACCTGAAAAGAGAAAGGCATTTGTGGAGAGCTTAAGGAGGTAAGAATATATTTTAATCAATTCCTTCTCAAATCATGGCAATATTGATCTGTATGTTTATACACACATATGTGTATGTATACACAAAGATACTTGTATTAATATCTCTGCTTGGGCGCCTGGGTGGCTCAGATGGTTAAGCGTCTGCCTTCGGCTCAGGTCATGATCTCAGGGTCCTGGGATCGAGTCCCGCATCGGGCTCCCTGCTCCTTGGGAGCCTGCTTCTCCCTCTGCTTCTCTCTCTCTGTGTCTAATGAATAAATAAATAAAATCTTAAAAAAAAAAAAAAAAAAAAAAAAAATATCTCTGCTTAACAGATCATAAGACTTGTGTTTGGAAAAATAATTACTTCGAATGAATTGCTGATCTTTTCTCAGATGTGATATGATTGTTTTAAATGGCATACAGTTTCTCATTCCCTCTTTTCTATGGACGGAGAAAATGGCTGAATAGAAAGTCTGTCGCAGAAATACAAGGCAGCCTGAGTCTTTCTGAGAGAATTATCAGATGCTGACATCTAGTGGCTCTCAGAACCCATCACCATGGAGCACTTTTAACAACACTCATGCCTTGCATCTGCATGCCCCGTGCCCCCAAGTACAGAGGCACACCGCGGCACGCACAGAGACGTTGGCCTATTGTGGTGCTTTCTGTGTTAAGCTTCTGCTCATATCTAGACAGAATGAGGAACTGACGAGAAATGGACATTTTGGGATCCGTTTTACCTCCCCCCGTTCTGCATAAATCAGAGGAGAGCCTCCCCCGACTTTTCTTTAGTGTGTCATTTATTGTGTAGGAGAATGTCTTTATAAAGAGCCCTGCCACTTCCCGGGTTAGGCTTTTTGTAATCTGAAATAAGCCTCTTGCGAATGAAATTCTTTTGACATTTTTAATGCTTCCCTACATTTCCCATTTCTGCCTTGCTTTACCACAATAGTTGATGTTATACGTGCAAAAGTATGGCTCTGTAATAGTTCTCATAACCTTTTTGCTTTGTGTATTTGGCATTTTCTATACATTATAGAGTTTGTATTTTTAAGGACATGTGTTGTGTATGTAGCTATTCTGTCTGCAATTTAACTTGATTTTCTTTCTTTCCTCCCTCCCCCCTTCCTTCCCTCCTTCTCTCCACCTTAAAATTTTAGTTCAGTACTTACTGCTAGTACATTTCACCAAGGCTTATCTAATTTGTTTTCCATTGATCAACATACATAGTAAAAACCTTATTCTGGAAAGCAGATTACAGTGAAGTCTTTCTCCCCCCCCCCCCCCCCCCGCCCAATCTTGGCTTCTCTCCTGGATCCCTCTCCAAAAGCCATCAATTTAATGAGTTTGCAGAAAGCTTCCTAAGCATGAACTTCCTCCTTTGTGGAATTATTCATTTTTTTTTCCAAGAGACTGCACAGACAACAGTTGGGTGACAAGAAAATGCAAAGTAATCAGCGTGGTGTTCTTATTCATGAGTTCTGTCAAGTTAAGCTGTCAGAAACCCAGAGATGTGATGGGGGAAGAAAGAAAAAGAGTACAAAGATAGATTGCCGTTCCCATGGATCGTGAGGAGGCTGCCTCCTAGCTCGGCCTGTAATGATCTGCAAGGATTGGCTTAGAGGCTCACCTGGTTATGGGAAATGGGCTCACAGGTGCAGTAGAAGGCAGGAGAAGCCTAGAACCCCTCCAAGTCCAACATTCCTCTGCTGCCACTTTACCCTTACCTACCAGGTCTGCTCCCACTCTGCAAACCTGCTCTGCCCCTCCACTCGCCCCGCCCACCACGCTCAAGCACACCCTCCAAGCTGATCTGGGGATGGGGCCAGAAGAGAAGATCATTCGGGTTCCTGAACTGATGCTCGGAGGTGGGACAACTCGGTAGCTTGAGTGAACTAGGATTCTATTTGCTGGAATCCTGTCAAGGCAAAATTGTCCTGAAATTTATCAAAGCCTCTTAGGAGACTGTTTCAACTCAGTCGTACCTAGAGATTCCATAGGCAGGCCTACCTTTGTATCTTTTTCCAAATACTTTTGCTATATTTAAACTATTTTTCAAAGAAAATTGCTTTTATTATGTCTCTATGTTGTCAGTAAAACTGTTTTTGCTTTTATAGAATGTAGAATCCAGTAGAAATCAAGAGGCAGTTTTCTCTGAATGCTCATTATGCAGAGTTCTACCCCAAAGCTGGGAACCTAGCTTTGCTGGGGAGGAGGCCATTGTCCCCTCTCGACAATTAACACAGGTCCTTCCTGAAAACCAGAAAGTCAAGTACCATCGCAGTCAGCCATGTTCCTCTCTCTTCCTCAGTGGAGGATCTCGCTGGGGGGTGCCTGGCACGCTGGGGCTCTCCAGGGCCACCTCAAGGCATATCGTGAACCATGTGATGGGTGTGCCCTTATCAGTCCGCGTGGTGGCCTGCGCTGTTTCTCTCTTGCCTTGTCCTCCTCTGCCACTCCGTCTTCTCTTAGAGCCCAGGGATCCGGTGCCCCTGGAGCCCAAGCGCCGGACACTCACCGCTCCTGGGGCTCACAAAGGGCCTCGTGAGTGTTCCTTCAACCCTTCCAGAAGGTGCTCAGAAGACGGTGTGCCCCCAGCATTCACGCTCATTCCTCAATTTAGTTTGGATGAAAATTCAAATTTAGTCTTAGCTGGGAGTGAGATTATTTCCATTTTTAGAGTTATTATTTTGATTCTGTATATTATGTTTATTTTTACGTACATTAAAATATAGAGAAAACTATAACAAACTATATGAAACACACGTGCCCGCAGGGGCGCCTGGCTGGCTCAGTCCATACAGCATGCGACGCTCGATCTTGGGATCATGAGTTCAAGCTGCACATTGGGCTTAGAGCTTACTTTATTTTTTTTTTAAAGATCTTATTTATTTTAGAGAGAGAGTGAGAGCGAGAGAGACCATAAGCAAGGGGGGAGGAGCAGAGGGAGAGGGAGAAGCAGGCTCCCTACTGAGCAGGGAGCCTGATGCAGGGCTTGATCCCAGGACCCTGGGATTATGACCTGAGTGAAACCAGAGGAAGCCCAGGTGCCCCCTTGAGCTTACTTTAAACACACACACACACACACACAGAGTCATCATCCAGATTTGGCAAAGCATAATGTGTCATACTTATCATTTTAAAAAAAAAAATAACTGAACTAACCATAGTTTTAAGTTCTGTTTATTTCCCAGTTCCTAAAGTCAGCCTTTGGCTTATGCATCAAATCAACCTTTTTCTTAATTGAAGACAGAGAGAGGTGGGGCACCTGGGTGGCTCAGTTGGTTAAGCGACTGCCTTCGGCTCAGGTCATGATCCTGGAGTCCCGGGATCGAGTCCCGCATCGGGCTCCCTGCTCAGCAGGGAGTCTGCTTCTCCCTCTGACCCTCCCCCCTCTCATGCTATCTCTCTATCTCATTCTCTCTCAAATAAAAAAGTAAAATCTTAAAAAAAAAAAAAAAAAGAAGACAGAGAGAGGTCAGCTTATTCTTAGGAGATATCTATCTATGGATTGATTGATCAATCCGTAGATATTTAATACATATGCTTACATACATACGTTATTTACTCCTGTTTATCAGGTCCATATGTTATACACTGCTATGTGTTTTATAGACTTGGTCTCACTTGGCCCCCAGTAGCTCTATGAGATCCTTAATATTATGCCCATTTAGCAGGTGATAAATTGAGCCTCAGAGAAGCTTCTGTCCCATCCTTGTTTAAGGTCATACAGCTTAAAAGTGACAGACACCTGGGCGGCTCAGTTGGTTAAGTGTCCATCCGACTCTTGATTTTGGCTCAGGTCTTGATCTTAGAGTTGTGAGATTGAGCCCCACATCAGGCTCTTGCACTCACTGGGGAGTCTGCTTGAGATTCTCTCTCTCCCTCTCCCTCTGCTCTTCCCCCACTCTCAATAAATAGATAAATAAAATCTTAAAAAAAAATAACACACCAATTGAGGTGATCTCTTTGTTTTGTCTTAATCAGAATGAACCCCTCTCCCTTCTTTCTCGCCTCAGAATTAACTGCTACCATAAATAGAACTGCATCATTCCTATATATATTAATGTTCTAATAGATATTTAATACATATTAGTGTATTTTTAACACAGTACATAAGTTTGTATAGATTGCTTTTTTCTTTCAACGTTGTTTTAAATATAGCCATGTTAACACATAGCTTTAAACAATTTACCATAAATGTTGTTAATCGGGTTGTAGAGCTTTTGTTCATCTTATTGGTACAAAATGTACCATGGTTAGAATACTACATATTATATCATTATAATATTTATAACATAATACCTATATAAGTATATTGTGATACACAGTTCCATTCTTTCATTAAAGGTTTGGGTTTCCAATTTTTTCTCTTATGAACAATGTTACAGTGAGTGCTAGTGTACATTTCTCCTTGTGCAGAGCCAAGAGAATTCTCCTGTGATTAGCTGGTAAGACTATTCCAATTTACTAGCTTAAAATAGTAAATTTTAAAATTTAAAAATAAAATTTTACTTAAAGTCCCAACAACCAAATATAAGAATTATCTTTTGTCCACATTTCTGGGTTGTCAGAGTTTTTAACTTTTGCCAATCAGACAGAGATATGATAGTCTCTAATTATGGATTAAATTGTTATTTCTCTGATAACTGTGGAGATCAGACAGTTTTCATATGCTTCTTGGCCCTTTGGGATTCTTCTTCCATGAAGAACATGTGTAACAATACACAGAAGCTCGCCAGAGACCTGAATATAGAAGCAGATCTGAGAACCCCCCTCTCTTCTGTTAAGACAGACATGGAACAGATTTGCTCAAATATACAACAAGGCCACTCTTGCCACATTGTTTCTAATTTTGGAAAATATATTTTTCATAAGAGCATTCTGTATGTTAATATACAATAGGTTCATCACTATTTTAAATAAACTAATAAATAAATATTTTAAGCAAATCTTCAGCTTTAATTTCTAATATGGTAGGTATCAATATATTTAACCTCTGGAAACAAAAGCCCAGTGAGTTTGAAGAGTGTGGTGAGGTGGTGAGACCAAATGCTTGAGAACTGCTGCTGTCTGCTGTGGTGGGAATACTTTCTCACTTTCCCAAGCATGAGGAAAGCAGGAGTAGAGACCAGGGCACTGTCACTGACCTAACAGGCCTGGGAAGGCCGGAGTTACATGGAGGAACCTTCTGGAGCAGTAGGTTATGATTTCTCTCTAAAGCTGCAGATGCGCCGGCCACATTTCGTGAGTTGAAAACAAGACGCTAAAATTGCTGTCGCTCATATGAGGTTGGGTTTGTGGGACAGAGGGGAAAACATACCCAGGAAACCAACCATTTCTCAGTTACAGTGAACCACAACATACACAACTATGGCCTGTGGGTCCACTCATGTGCATATTACATTGGGCATAAGGTACAAACACTAAACAATGAAAATTTCAATTTTACATCTTCCTCTGAAGGAATCGTACAGCAAGACTGTATTTCTAAGTGCATTACTTCGCCGCAGTAATCTTGCCAATGTCCTTAAGAAGTTCCGGACTGGAATTTGGGGAATAGGTTGCACTTTTAAATGATATTTGTTCATTCATAGACATGTCTTCTAATCTATCCTATGTTGTAAGATACTACACTATGAACGAGGGATCGCTTACTTTAGATAAATCAAGACTGGTGGTGGTTATTTGCTTCCTTCTAAAGTACTACAGAGTGAAGAAGACCTACAGGACAGTCCTCCATTCAATTGTAATCGGAGTGTCAAAAGGAGAGACAGAGAAGATGGGACAGAAAGAATACTGGAAAGAAGGCAGCATGAATTTTCACAAAATTATACCCCCAATTATGAGAGTTTCCCAAGATTTCCCCCAAATTCCCAAAACACACAGGTTCAAGGACTTTGGCACACTCTTGGAAGGATAAAAACAAAAACACATCCAGGCATATCACAAACTGCAGAAAACCAAAGAGGAGGAAACTTTAAAGCCAAGCGGGGTTGGGGTGCGGGGACATAATAAAGTCAAGGGAGCAACACGGAGATTCTCAGCTGCCTTTGCACAAAGCCATGGAAACTGGGAAATGATAGTTTACTCGTCTTGGACAATTGCTCAACCTAGAATTCTTTACTCAGCAGGATATCTTTCAAAAATAAGGGTGAAATGAAGATTATGTCTCCAGATAACAGAAGCGAAGCGTTTGTTTCTACTAGAACTGCACTGTATGGAATACTAACATAAATTATTTAGGTAAAAGTGAAGTGATTCTAAATAGACGAAACACAAACAGCGGGCACGGACGAGGAGCACTGGGAAGGGAAAATAAGTGAGAAAATATGAAAAAACAGTGACCCCTTACAAAAACAGTCTTCACTGTGCTTAAAGATTCTGCTTCTGGTTTTGCAAGATGTAGAGTTAAATATACAACAATAACAAAGGAAAAGGCGGAAGAATACACATAGTTAAATGTAAGATTTTATATTTTATGGAAGGCAATACAATTCTAACTTTAGGTAAACTTGAATAAGTCATGGATGCATAATCATTAAAATAATAACATATGTTATAATAGAAGAGCTAATAGAGCATATTAAATGGAACAACAAAGAAAATACTTGAGTAATGCAAAAGAAGGCAAGAAAGGGGAATAAAAACACAAAGATGAAACAAATAGAGATAGAGGTAGAGTTAAATCCAATTACATCAAATTAAATTGAATACACACAGAGTATATAAGAGGATAGGTTTTCAGGCTAGATTAAAAAAAAACCAGAGTAGCAAGACCCAATTACATACTTTTCTTAAAGACACACTTAAAATATAAGGACACAGATAAATTGAAAGTAAAATGATCAAGCATGATATACCACAGAAACCAAAACAAAAGAAAGCTGGTGTGACTATTTAAATATCAGAGTCAATTTTAAGCAAATAGTTTTACTACAGAGAAACAAGGACATTTTACAATGATAAAAAGATCAATTCAACAGGAAGACCTATCAATCTTAAATATACCTAATAACATAGCTTCAGTTCTCAGATTTAAATCTCTCCACTTCTGACACTCAGAAAATTCCCTTTTCTTTTAATTAGGACACATATTAAGCTTTAGGTGTGATTTTTTTCCCATTATTTCTATGTTTGCATATGGAGGGGAAGGAGGGGTTTTGGCTCAATCAGCTATGCTTTTATAGTTTTACACATAGCTAGTGTTTCAAAAGGTGTTACAGGATGCTTTGTAAGTGCATGTATTCTAGGAGGAGAGTACGGCAGGATCAAGAATCAAGTGACAACAAGAGAGCAAATTTTACACCGCAGTTATGCAAAAAATAGGACACAGTTTTACGAATGTTGGTAATAATTAATTATACGTATATCACCTCGTGTCCTGACAGGTAGAGATCGACAGGGAGTCTTTATGTTTCAGGAAAGCTCCGAATGAGAATGATTCAGATGAAAGGAAGCAGGAAACAGGTGGAGTTCTTCGTGGTGGAAGGTTCAAGCTAGGCGTGAGCCAGAGGGAAAGCAGGGCACAACCCTGATGGGACGGCTGGGTCTTAGCTAGCGCGCAAACTCGACAAATGCAGCATTCTGCGGAGGCTTTCTGACTACAGCTACTGAGCTAATTAAACTTCCATTAATTTAACAGTTACCATTATGCCGTGAGGATGTTTTGTCACCAGGCAGAGTTTCATGACAGATTACTTCCAGAGAGACTAGATACCAAATTCATCAAATATACTAAACAGTTTGATTCAAACTGGTGATCGCTGCAAAGTTATGACTCAGCCCGAATTACCCTAGTATCTGCACGAGAATTTTGGAGCCCTCACAGTACCGTTAATGTTCAAATATTCATCACCACCATCGGCCTAATAATAACTTACAAGATATAATATATTGATCATCATAAAATACAGCTTTTGTAAATCTTGATGAGTCTGGTTTCAAAAATAAAGAACAACTGAAGTATAGAAATTAGTATTTTCTTCAAAATGAAGCCAGAAAACCTGTTATACTCTTCTATATCCTCTGCCACTACTTAAAACAGTAGGTTTCACATCAGAACGTAATCATGTTACCTCTCAAATGATAAATGCAGGCTATATCCTTACAAAATATTAATTGCATTATTATTATCAGAGCTTCTCCAGCTTTAGCCTCTATTCAAAAGCAAGATAAAAATTCCTGAAAATAGGGGCGCCTGGGTGGCTCAGTCGGCTAAGCGTCTGCCTTCGGGTCAGGTCAATCTCTGGGTCCTGGGATCGAGCCCCGCATCAGGCTCCCTGCTCAGCGGGGAGTCTGCTTCTCTCTCTTTCTCTGCCCCTCCCCACTTTTCATTCTCTCTCTCAATAAACAAATAAAATCTTAAAAAAAAATCCTGAAACTAGTTTCTCTGCTGTCAGTGATAGATTTGGCTTAGTTAAATGGGATACCAGTAAATATTGCTTGGACAATTTGACTGATTTTAGCCCATAGCATTCAGAGTGTTATTCAGTCTTCCTTATTTTATTCTTTTAAATGAATGGCCAACTTAGCTAGAACTAAGAGCTAATCTTCTCTCTTAGTAATATTTCTAAGAGTATCAGTATTTCCTATTTAGATGTGTAACTTATGTCAGATCTAAAAGTCATAATTGGTGTTAAGATATAAATATCTTATGTATTTAAAAAAGGTGGGGGCCGCCGGGTGGGTCAGTCAGTGGAGGGTGTGACTCTTGACCTCAGGTCTTGATCTCAGGGTTGTGAGTTCGAGTCCCGTGCTGGGCATGGAGCCTACTTAAAAAATAAAGAAACAAACAAAGGCTTATGCAATACCAAGTGTGCTCCTCAAACATGCCAGATAAGCAAATGTATTCTTTGGCAAAGAGTATACTTCTGTATCAAAAATCTGTCCAGCAGGAGTACCACAGTTCTCCTAAGGAATTCGTAAGACCACAGGGCTCATCGCTAAGTAATCCTTTGCATAAAATAAATTTAGGCTTCTTTCTGTTGGATTTGTCAGCCAGGTAATGCATACTTCTACTTAGAAGAACCAAATCACATGAGCTTGGTGTTACTTCCTAGTTATGCTTTTCATTTTTGATACCCATAGTTTGTACTCTTATAAGATAGCTCACATGACTTAATAGAGCTCAGGCGCAGAAATAAGAAACATCTTTTCCAGAGTTTCATTAGTGTAGTGAAAGCAAACGCCAGATTTCAAGGGAGGAGAAAACACATAGAGGCAGCACTTGGAAAGCACGCTTCGTTCAATTCTTGTCTGGACGACACAACAATGCCTTAAAAACATCTCTGTGGGGATTCTCGGAGTCACGGAGCAATGCATCACTACCTTTCTTGCATTTTATTATCACAAAATGTCTTGAAATACCAGCTTAAGCTTTTTATTACATCTTGAAATCTGCCTTCAGATATTAAGGGAACTCTTCACTCCTGAGGTCATCAATAGTCTCCTAGATCTCAAATGCAATGGCAAGCCCACCCTCCCTGACTCTAACCCTGCCGGCTTTATCTGACTCATTTACTCCACTTCCCCTTAACCCGCTGTGAAACACCAAATTACTGAGCCTACTACACCTTCTCTGATGTAGTCCTTCTTCCTCTGGATGCCCAAACGCAGACATTCACAATATGCTTTCTCTTGCGTTGTCATAGACCCAATGTTTGTGCCTCCCACCCATTAACGTGAAATAGAATCCCTAATGCGATGGTATTTGGAGGTGGGGACTTTGGCAGGAGATTGATTAGATCATGAGGATGGAGCCCTCAGGGACGGTACTGGAACTTTTATTTTAAGAGTCCAGAGAGCTAGCTAGCTCCTTTTCCATCATGTGAGGGTACAGCCAGAAGATGCCAGCTACAAACCAGGAAGTGGGCTCTTACCAACCTCCAACCTCTAGAATCCCAGAATTGAAGAATACGTTTTTGTTGTTTAAGCCACCCAGTCTTTTTTCTTTTTCTTTCTTTCTTTCTTTCTTTCTTTCTTTCTTTCTTTCTTTCTTTCTTTCTTTCTTTCTTTCTTTCTCTTTCTTTCTTTTCTCTCTCTCTTTCTTTCTTTCTCTTTCTTTCTTTTCTTTCTCTCTTTTTCTTCCTTCCTTCCTTCCTTCCTTCCTTCCTTCCTTCCTTCCTTCCTTCCTTCCTTCCTTTCTTTCTTTCTTTCTTTTCTCTCTCTCTTTCTTTCTTTCTCTTTCTTTTTCTTTCTCTCTTTTTCTTTCTTCCTTCCTTCCTTCCTTTCTTTCTTTCTTTCTTTCTTTCTTTCTTTCTTTCTCTTTCTTTCTTTTCTCTCTCTCTTTCTTTCTTTCTTTCTTTCTTTCTTTCTCTTTCTTTTCTTTCTCTCTTTTTCTTCCTTCCTTCCTTCCTTCCTTCCTTTCTTTCTTTCTTTCTTTTCTCTCTCTTTCTTTCTTTCTCTTTCTTTTTCTTTCTCTCTTTTTCTTTCTTCCTTCCTTCCTTCCTTCCTTCCTTCCTTCCTTTCTTTCTTTCTTTTCTTTCTTTCTTTCTTTCTTTCTTTTCTTTCTTTTTCTTTTCTTTTTTTAACAAGTGCTATGGTTTTAGTTGCTGTTACACTCAGTTGGGCCAGGTGGAGGCGGTTCTAGCCGGAGGGTCCCAGACCCCAGACGCCCGGTGCGGCAGGTGCAACCCCGGGAACAGCCGCGAGGTGGCGCTGCGGCAAGGCTGTCCTGGGGTGGCCCGCTCTTCCCCTGAGCATACAGCTCCTGATCTCCTCCGAGGAAGCAACGACAGTAGGGGATGGACGTGGGTCCAAATGTATGCAGTTAGTGCACATGCTGGGACTTTCGAGTGTGTTCTGGTCAAGATACCAAGTTTTCCTTTAGCTTCAGCAGGTGCCTTCATGGGCTCTCACTTTGGAGAAAGCTGGAGTTTTCTGAAGGCTACAGAGAAAGAGGTCCAGGCACGGTGAGCCGCTTGTCAGGAAGAGAGGGCAACTGAGCTGGTCAAATTTCAGAGGAACATTTTCAGGCGCCAAAATTTAATTAAGGACACGATTAAGGCTCTGTGCTTCCTGGAGCTCCTGTGACGTTAGACACACTCCGTTCCTCTGTCCCTCTCAGCTGAGCTTCGGAGGATGCCGCAGGCATGCCATCAGGAGGTTAGTCTTCTGGAAGGGGCCCCAGGGACTGCGCCTTCAGACTCCTTTTAGGCTGGTGTGCAAAGGGCTACCAGGAAAGCTGTGTTGGCTTGAGCCCTCAGCCTGGGTGCTCATGTGACCCGCCATGTGGGGAGGGCTTCAGGACTAGCCTGTTCTATCTGCAGTTTCCCCTCCACACTCGTGCGCTCTTTGGCCAACTTACTTCCTCGTGGTCAATCATAACATGTCCGTGCCGACCCACGACGAGAGAGGGTGGTGCCCTCTGACGGGTCTCAAGCAGGGGTTTCCGCGCTGCCGACAGTAGTGGCGAGGGGGGGATGGTGTCTCCCAAAAGAAACTCTAGGACAGTGTGCAGATTGCATTTGAGGATGGCGCCAGGAGGGGGCGGGCAGGCACCGCGCTTTGAATTGCGCACCCAGGAATGGGGATGGTGAGCCTGCTGGAGCTCCGGCTCCCGGGGCCCCCCTGGGTGATGGCCCCCTGGTCTGAGAGGGCTGGTTGAAGGAAGGAAGGGAGGGGAGGAGGAAACAAAAAAAAAAAGGAATTTTTTTCCCTGCACATAATTTTGCTCCGGTAATTTACTTCCAAGCCTTAATCAGCCCTCTAGTCGGATGTAGCCTGATTTAGTGAAACACTTCCTCAACGCTGTTGGGTTTTTTATGTTCTCGCTCAAATTTTCACATTATACCAAACAACTGGTACATATCTTTGTGCGTGTACCTTTATGTCTATTTTTATCACTTCCTTGGAATAATGACTTTATTATGAATTTCAAAACCTCTTCAGGTGCACTGCCTAGGTGAAATTGAGAAAAGCATTTAATTACCTTTAGACATAGTTTCCTCATTTCTCAAGAGTACTGTCTAACTCATAGGGTTGTTTTAAGGATGAAAGGAGACAGCGTACGGCACACTGGATAGTGCCTGATGTACAGTAGGAGATAAAATGTAGCTCTGAGTATTGGAGTATGTGTGATGTAAAACTGAAACTGGCAAAATTGAAGCAATTTATACTTCTGCCAGTGGTGTGTAAGGGTGTCAACATTTTGGTATTTCCATTGGAAGGGACCTAATCAGAGTGCTTCTTATTACATGTGTCCTTCTGTCATCGAAGGAAACCATTAAGGGACGCCCTCACCGTGTTTCCGTGCAGGTCTCATTGGTCACACTCGGTGACATTCCACGCCTAAACCACCCGTGGGCCAGGGAGTAGGCCATCGTGATGATCTGTCGGAGTCACTCCTCTCTGTCTCTTCTCGTGAAGATGAGGTCCAGGTCCTGGGATCTCTCTGCGTGGGGGCATATGACTGAAGAAGGGGGCTACAGTGGTCGAATCTATAAGTAGGGAGGGCTGTTTTGTGGCTGTTTTCGGGGTCCAGAAAGAAAGGAAATTAGATAGTGCCACCAGAAGTACTAAGTAAAGAATCCTGAGAGAGCGTGAGCATGGAGTCAACACTTGGGACAGGCCACAAGGGAAGGAAGAAGCCGAGGCCTGATTTCTGGCTTAGTATGTGTGACGGTCATGGTGTTGTTCAGCAATACGAAAGGAAAAAAAAATTGGGGGGAGAATGAGACTAGCTTAGTTTAGGCCATATAAGGTTTGAACGGTCTTTTGGGTGTCCAGATGAGATAGTCACCCCTTATCCCTGGGGGATACTTCTCAAGACCCCCCAGTGGATGCCTGAAACCATGGATAGTACTGAACCCTGTCCTCTACATGCGTGCCTGTGATAAATGTTAATGTATAAATTAAGCCCAGCAAGAGATGCACAACGACTAGTAATAACACAGAACAATTATAACAGTATACTGTAATAAAAGCTACGCGAATATGGTCTCTCTCTCTCAGAATATCTCACTTTGCTGATGGAAGAGGATAAAATGCCTTCCTGATGGGATGCACCGAGGTGAGGGACGCAGGTGTTGGGATGTAGAGTTAGGCGACGATTGCACCTGACACTGTCAGAGGGAGGATCATCTGCTTCCAGGCCAGACCGCAGTTCCCCCGGGTACCTGAGACCGGGCGCATCAGGGGGACTGCGGTGTTCAATGCATGATGGTGCACACAAGCCAACAGCACAGGGTGACATCTGGGCTTCTGAAAGTAGACATTCAGTAGGCACTGGATACAAAAAGTCGGTGACAGCACCCAAGTGAATGTTTAGTGAAATGTTGCCTGGGAAGGAGTAAATATGGTGATATAAATTGTGATAATACAGATAAAACAGAGACCTTTTTTTTTTTTAAAGAAATCTGGACATTTTTAGAGATTTGATAGATTAAGTCAGTTAAAAATTGTGTATCTATCTCAAAATGTTTGTAATTCTACCTTTCTATAAAATGTAAATGTTTTACTTTTTCGCTCATTCTATTTTCCTACATAGAGCTTTCATGGTCCTTGAGCAAAGAGTGGCCTATTTCTTCCGTTTATGCTTTTCTGCAGCTACTTTCTTTTACTCAAGTTCTCATTGATTTTAACTAAGTAATGTCATACTTTGGGGCCTTCTTGTTGTTTCTAGAACATGCCCAGCCTTAAACTGTCTTGGAGATTTCAAACCTGCTTCTGATTTAGACACTTGTCCTCCGGATATTTGTGTGGTTAATTCTCTCCTTGCCTTTAAGTCCTTGCTCAAAGGATGCCTTCCCAATCAGGCCCTCTTCTGATTACCTTTTAAAACCGCGACCCTGGTGCACCTGGGAGGCTCAGTCGTGTCTGCCTCTTGATTTCGGCTCAGGTCGTGATCTCAGGGTTGTAGGATCGAGCCCCACCTCGGGCTCCTCACTCAGTTTGGAGTCTGCTTGAGATCTTCTCTCTCCCTCTCCCTCTGCCCCTCACCTCTCTCTCTCTCTCTCTCAAAATAAAGAAATAAAATCTTAAAAAAAAAAAAAAAAAACCTGCAACCCTGCCCATGATTTCCAAAAACTTTTACCCAACTGTGGTATTTTCTTTTTCCCCAAAAGCACTCATTACCTTACATCAAATGGGCACGTTTACTTCCATTATTCTTACTATTTCCTATCTCATCCTCCTACAATATGAGCTCCAAGAAGACAGGGAGTTTGTCTATTTTATTAACTGATGTATCCCAAGGACCCTCAACCCTCTGACAAATATTGGACACTCAATAAATAATTACCATGAATGAATTAACAAAACATGGCCCAGTGTCCAGCCCATCACCTGGAACCAAAGTGGCTTATCGGAAACATTTGTCAAAAGCCCTGGAACCAAGCACTGGTAGAAATGATTTATGAGACCATCTGGTGGTAAGATAGTTGTGGTCTGACAGTGTGTTGGGTGGTATTAAGGGATTACCATTAAGTGTTTTAATGTGATAACAGAATTGCAGTGGTGTTTCATCAAAGAGTCCTTGCCTTTTAGAAATATATACTGAAGTTTTTATCAATAATGTCATCCCTGAGATCTGCTGCACATAACTGCGTCGGGGACAGGTGGTAGGCAGAATCGTAGCTGAGACCAGAGCGGCTCACAATGGCTCACTCGACAGTCGTCACTCGGTGATGGATACATAGGACTTCGTGGTCCTATTCCCTCTACTTTTCTGATATTTGAGGTTTTTCAAAATGAAGAAAAAATAATAAAAGACTGTAGATATTAAAATAAATCACCTACCTTCTGATAGGATGAATAAAAGATGTTCTTAAGAATGTAAAATTTAGGGCGCCTGGGTGGCTCAGTTGGTTAAGCGACTGCCTTCGGCTCAGGTCATGATCCTGGAGTCCTGGGATCGAGTCCCACATCGGGCTCCCTGCTCAGCGGGGAGTCTGCTTCTCCCTCTGACCCTCCTCCCTTTCATGCTCTCTGTCTCTCATTCTCTCTCTCGCAAATAAATAAAATCTTAAAAAAAAAAAAAGGATGTAAAATTTATAGCCTTTTTTTGACTATTCAGAAACTTCGTATTTCACAGCGACCATGAACACGACTACTTTTTACTCTGTGTTTACAGAATGTACACGAACAGGGTTCTCCTTGGTACACAGCAGAGCCAGAAAAGCTATATGAAACGGCAAAGGAAAACCCTACCTTATGCGAAACAACTGATTTTTTTTTTTTTATTATTTCAACTAGTAAATTGGCCCTTGGAAGGAACCCTGTCTTTTTAAGCATTTAATTTTTGCATTTAAAATTGCTCACATAGGATAAGCATAGATAAGCACTTTATTTACATTTTGTAATGAAGTGACTTCCTGCTGGATTCAGCTCATGCCAGGAAACGTGGTATACGTGTTGTATGTGGTATACGTGGTGTACGTGGTGTACGTGGTGTACGTGGTATATGTGGTGTACGTGGTGTACGTGGTATACGTGGTATACGTGGTGTACGTGGTGTACGTGGTATACGTGGTGTACGTGGTATACGTGGTGTACGTGGTATACGCGGTGTACGTGATATACGTGGTGTACGTGATATACATGGTGTACGTGATATACGTGTTATACGTGGTGTACGTGGTATACGTGGTATACGTGGTATACGTGTTGTACGTGATATACGTGTTATACGTGATATACGTGGCATACGTGGTATACGTGGTGTACGTGTTGTACGTGATATACGTGGTGTACATGGTATACGTGGTATACGTGGTGTACGTGGTGTACGTGGTATACGTGGTATACGTGGTATACGTGTTGTACGTGATATACGTGTTATACGTGATATACGTGGCATACGTGGTATACGTGGTGTACGTGTTGTACGTGATATACGTGGTGTACATGGTATACGTGGTATACGTGGTGTACGTGGTGTACGTGGTATAGGTGGTATACAGATATCCCGGCTGCCGGCGTGGTGTTGCAGGACACGTGCGGAGCAGCTTTGATGAAGCCAGAGAAAGTGGCTTCACGGACGTTTACATGCAGCCCCCAGCCCAGCCTCACTTTTCCCTAAGAATGTCATGCTTACCAGAACCTAATGAGTACGTTTGCCAAAGTGCAATGGCTTTTGATAGGTATCTGTGCACAAACTTGAGATTGGCACGGCAACACAGATCTTTCTGTCTCTACTAAAGCTGGGGCGGTATTCTTTGCTTCATTCATCAAAGACAACTAACCTCTCATTATGTTGTATACTTGGAACTTATCCCCCCGGAAGCTCTCAGTCTAGATGAATATTTAAATATTTATAATATTTAATATTAATATTTTCCAAAAGAATTACATAGTTCCTTTCAATGGGTTCTTACATTACATTAAATATTTAAATATTTTTAGAAAACACAGATAATAATGTTACCTTGAGTTATAATCAGAGGGATTTGGCCTTCTTCCAACCCACGGAAGGGTGGAGGAAGATGAAGGTGTCATAGGGAGTCTGCAGTCTCCTTCTGCGGGGAAGAATGGGAGCCCAACATCTCTACACAGTATGGTGGAAAACCAGTAGATCTGGGTTTTGGATCAGGTTCTTATCTGGAGTTTGTAAGATGTTTTGCTGTGCGTTATGTGGTGTTCTCTTTATGAAGAACCCAGGCAGGAATTCACGACTGGTATCAGTACCGATAACATCATCTTCCTGCTGTCACAGTTTATACCCTCATTTCTCCACCTTATAGGATTCTGCTCTTGCTGTACAATCTGCATTGTTTCTAGGTCTGTTTTGTATTTCATCACCTACCGTAAATCCTTAGGCAAGATCTTTATCTTCTTAGGGTCTTGGTTTCTTTACCTGTAAAATAACATTGAAAAGCATACTTGTCTTCAAGAAGTTTATTTTTTTACAATATCAGAACTGCTACCATTCACCATTTGCTCAAAAGGAAAAGATAGCAAGGATTCTGCTTATACTGTGTAATGGTACTTTTTACATGGGCAATATAGTGAAACATTATACTTGTGTTGAATGAAAAAGTCTGTCCAGAATTGTATATATTCTTTCCCAAATCTCTAAAAAGGCAACAAAACTGGTTATCACTCAAGACTTCACTGAACAGAAATGGGCATTATTCATGACTGGGAACATGAATTTTTAAAAAATAGTTTCATTACAAATGACAAGGCTACTTGAATAATCTATATTAAAAATCTTTTATCATTAAAAAAATACAGTTCTTAGAATGAACTCCAAGTATATTAATGGAAAGATAAAACTTTTAACATAAATTTACAATTATACCCCTAAATCTTATCTAGAATTGACATCCTACCTTCCTCACTTCACTCTGCTGAATGAGGAACAAATTATTCCAACCCGCAGTGACGATACTAGGAGAATAGAAGCTTATCAACTTGCAATAGGCGGGCATGCTCCACAAGATACATTCTGACTTACAGAGACAGATGCTCTATTCTTGCCCGTTCACTGGCAATGCAAGAACCCATTGAAAGGAGCAATGTAATTCTTTTGGAAAATATCAAACTACTAAATGTACCATTATGCATGAGTACCGATTTCCACAAACGGAAGATAACAGCCGGAGAGAAGTGCTGTGGGAGAAGGCCCAGCGATTTGTTCACATTTAATGGCATTACTACACAATCTACTGAACACCCAGCAAAGCAGAATCCACAGCTGCTGTGGAAATGAGATTATTTAAAACAAGCAGAGGGAATACATTTAACTCCAGGGTCAGAGCCCAGAGATCGCTCCCTAAGGAGTGCTGGGATAGTCACCACGGCATTTTGGCAGAAGAGAAATGACAGTTGGGTGAAATCCAGGGAGGACGATGCACACAAGCCTCCAGATGATGAGAGGACAGTCACGTTTAGCAAAAATGCACTGACCTTTATTTGCAATTCATGACATTAATACCATGTCTAGAGATGGACACCAGGGAACCCTATTATCAAAAAGACAGGCAGTGCATGATAAATCAGACCCAAAATCTAGGGGGAGAATGCTTAAGATGCAGGTTTCAGCATGGTTGGCAGCGAGGAGTTCTGTTGAGCAGAGGTATTTCCTGGAATGTCCCCCCTGTGTGGATTAGAAATAGGTTGCCAGATTTAGCAAATAAAAATATGGGACACTCAGTTAAATTTGAATTTCAGATATGATGAATAATTTTTCATATAGGCATGTGCCAAATATTGCACATTCTTTTTTTAAAGATTTTATTTATTTATTTGACGGAGAGCGAGAGAGAGATCGATCACAAGCAGGGGGGGTGGCAGAGGGAGAGGGAGAAGGAGGCTCCCCGCAGAGCAGGGAGCCCCATGCGGGGCTTGATCCCAGGACCCTGGGATCATGACCTGAGCCAAAGGCAGACGCTTACCCGACTGAGCCACCCAGGCGCCCCAATATTGCACATTCTTATACTAAAACATAGTCATTGTGTATCTGAAATTTATATTTAACTGGACATCCTGTATTTTATCTGCCAACCCTAATCAGAAATGAATATTCACTGAAGGGCTTGGACAAACTGGATTGGATCTCCCCATCTCTAGGCTTCACTTCAGTGTCTCAGAGCTTCTCAGTTAATATTTGTGTTGGTTTCCTATCGCCTCCCTAACAGTTTGCCACAGATGAGAGGCTTAACAGCAGCATGAACTGATTATCTCAGAGTTCTGTGCGTTAGAAGTCCAACGTGCGTTCTACCGGGCTCCAATCAGGGCCTCAGCCGGGCTGCATTTCTTCTGGGGGCTCTGGGGGAATACCCTTTCCTTACCTTTTCCACCTTCTAGAGGCCACCCACAGTCCTTGGCTCGTGGCTCCCCTTCTCCGTCTTCTAAGCTGGCGATGCCAGGTCAAGTCCTTCTCCTGCTGGATCATTCTGACCTCCCAGAGACACATTTCCCTTGACTCCCTTCTTCTGCTCCTGCTCTCACTTAAATGGACTATTGTCATTACACTGGGCCCACCTGGATAATCCAAGATACTTTCTCTATTTTAATGTCGGCTGATTTAGCAACCTTATTCCCATGTGCAACTTTCCTTCCCTTGTCCAAGTTACCTAACCCACAGGTTCTGGGGACGAGAGCATGGACGTCTCCTGGGGGGAGGGCATTGTTCTGCCTACCACAATATTTAAAACATGTTTGGCGGAAGCCTGGGTGGCTCAGTCGGTTAAGCAACTGCCTTCAGCTCAGGTCATGATCCCGGGGTCCTGGGATCAAGTCCTGCATCGGGCTCCCTGCTCAGCGGGGATCTTGCTTCTCCCCCTCCCTCTGCTGCTCGCCCTGCTTGTGATCGATCTCTGTCTCTCTCTCTCTGTCAAATAAATAATTAAATCTTTAAAAAAGTACATGTTTCTCTTGAATTAGGCAATAATTTTAAAGCTGCTTTATTCCAAGTGAGTCTTTTAATTAGTTTCGTTTTCTAATAGGAGGCAAAGAAAGCAGATCACATTGGACCGACATAGCAAACATTTCTACCCTCGAGTGTTTAGAACAAGGCAGGGCAGTGCAAAATGTCAATGGGGTAAGGCTCCAACATACTCACGCTAAGCAACTGCATTCTTCTCTTAACGTCATTTTTTTAAGCAGTGTACTATGAAATCCCTGCACTGCATCACATGGGGGGGACTAGTATATGAAATATAAGCAACAATTCTACGAAATATGAACCTTCAAGAAGAAAAAGTTAAAGCAAAGTAACAGTGGGGACAAAATTCTCATTTTCTATTGATTTATTACTTATTACTAAACTATTTTTTATGAGAACAAATCTGCACCTTTATTTACTTTTTTAAAAAAGATTTTATTTATTCATTTAAGAGAGAGAGAATGTGTGAGAGAGAGCCCAAGAGTGGGGTGAGGGGCAGAGGGAGCCCGATGCGGGGCTTGATCCCTGGACTCTGGGACCATGACCTGAGCCGAAGGCAGCCGCTTAACCAACTGAGCCACCCAGGCGCCTCTTATTTACTTTTCAATAAGTGTAAGCCCTTGAGGGGTACAGCGGCGCACGGATCCTGTGGCCAATGGCTTTAGCAGGAAGGTTGCTTCAGACTGTGGACTATGCCACTGTTTCCATTTTCCTCCAGATTCCTCTGGTTTTGTTTGGTTTGCCACCAGGAGTCACTGTGTTGTTCTTTGCTTTGTTCTGTCGCTGATAAAAGCACGTCTCTTGCCTAGAATGAATTCAGTTTCATCTCGAGCATAAACACCTTCAGTTTTAAGAAGAGCTGTGTGTCCCCTCTGGTTCTGGAGACCCTGCGTATAGCCAGCAAAAATGGCCTTGTACCACAGTCTTCCAGATATATTTGTCATTTTAAGAGTCCTGTTCCCAGCAGGCTCCAAGATGGCCAGAACTTTATTTCCTTTGTTTGTTTGTTTGTTTAAGGAGAGAGAGAGTGAATGTACATGGGAGGGAGAAGAAGAGGGTGAGAGAAAGAGAATCCAACTCGGGGCTCGATCCCAAGACCCTGAGATCATGACCTGAGCCAAGTCGGACACTTAACTGACTGAGCCACCCAGGTGCCCCAGAAAACTTTATTTCTTGATAGGCACAAATACATACATGCTCTCTGGAGTCAAATATGAGGTTGGTTGTATGTTTAAATGGGAAATTACTTGGAGAAAGTCCATTATTAGGACTCTATTGTATTAGTATGATTTGCTAGCTAAGACCATTTTATATGTCAGGATGCTCTCCATCAGCATCTGGAAAGATCTACTTCTCCTTGATAAAATTATTTTTAGTATTTTCTTTTGTAGATGATGTGGACATTAGGGGAAAACTAAGTTCTTATTTCCAGAGTCTTTAATCTAACTGATGTAAATCTAATTGATTTCAGGCAATTAAATTCTTAGCTAGGTTCTCTGTACACAAGTGAATTTAGGTTATCAAGACACTTTAAATATTATTCACTCCTCTTTTATACTTTCTTTTTATGATGTAAGTTCAGTGATAAGTTTCGATGGCATATAATCTTCCTTGAATTACAACTTTTAATGATAATAATTACTGCAATTATTGGATACTTAATAGGAGCCACATTATGTTCTAAGCTTTATAAGTACTCATCATGCAAAACCTATTGAAATAGGTATTATTCATATTTTATTGAAGAGGAGACTGAGACTTTTATGTAACTATGTGATTTTATAACTACTTGATTTCAAAGCCTTAGTCAAAATTCGAAAGGAGCCCTAAGGCTTGAATGCATTGTTCTTAATAACTACATAAAATATGCCTCCAAAATATATTATTGTGCTTTATTTATATAATCATAATTTGCTGGTTTGCTCTTATACTGTTAATTATGATAGTAATGGTTGCATTTTATTCTCTCCCACTTGGTTGCCAGGTGAAGATTTGAGAAATGTTCTATGGCTTAGAATTCCTTCTTTCTTATACCTGCTCCATACTTCATGAACACATGGCTGGTAAGTCCTCTGAGGTCAAGGACTGTGATTTATTTAAATATTTTATATTCTAACAGCACCTACCACAATAGAAGACCAATGGAATGCCCGTGAAGACATGTTAAGTAATGAGTCAGAGATCAAAGGCCATTATGTTGACTACACCTGTCATCAGAGTGCCCAATCACCCTGGGCCTCTGTGTCTTTTATAAAGTGAGGGTGTAAGTCAGAGCTCTCATAACAGGCAGAATAATGGGCCCCCAAAATGTCCATGCCCTACGCTCTGGAAGTTGTGAACATGTTAGGTTACAAGGAAAGGGGAACTAAAGTTTCAGATGGAATTAAGGTTGCTAATTAGATGACCTTAAAATAGGAAGATTATCCTGGATTATCCGGATGGACCCGATGTAATGACAAGGGTCCTTTTAAGTGGGAGACAGAATGGAAGCAGAGGAGGGTCAGGGAGATGTAACTATGGAGGAAAGTCAGAAAGTTGCAACGTGAAAAGAACTAGATCTTCCATTGCTGGCTTCAGAGATGTAGAAAGGGAGCTACAAACCGACCAATGCAGAGGGTATCGGAAGCTGGAGAAGGAAAGGACGCAGATACTTCCCTTGAACCTCCCGAGGGAATGTAGCCCTTGATTTTAGCCCAGTGAGATCCATGTTGGACTTCTAACCTATAGAAGTCTAAGATCATACATCTTGTCATTTTAAGCCATGTTTCTGGTAATGTAGTATAGCACCATTATGACACTAATATGGCTTGTAAATTATAACCTTGAATTCTAAATGATTACATTCTTTGCCTTCTGAATCTGGTCACTGAGCTGCAAGTCTTGCCATACGTTCTAAATGGAGTTCAGGGAGACCTTGTACTTGAAGAAGCACAAATTTACTACAATACTAGATAAATAATTTCAAGTGGGCGCCTTTTTTTGTTGATGGGGATGATGTTAGATCTTTTTTTTTTTTTAAGGCTTATTTGAAAAACAGAACCATATGTAATTTATACAACTGAAAAGTATAGGCTTTGAAAAATTAGAGGAAATCTGTTTCTATTTTGATCAATATTGTGTACTGAGTATTCTGAAAAAACTTCTTCTGAAACCCTTAGAATCCTTTCTTATTGATTATATGATTAATTGTCCACATTTCATTCAAGTAATTTCAGAGTTTTAACTCTATGGTTTTAACTTTCCATTTAAGTGTAATTTATTAGATTTTGTTTTGGTGTATTGTAGGTGGTTAGCTAATTGTTCCAATATCACTTATTGAATAGCGTGTCCTTTCTTAACTGATTTCAAAATACAACTTTATCTCAGTATACAATTTACCTATTATTTTGACCATTTTTGAATTTTTAAAACTCTGTTCCTTTGTTACCTCTTTATATTCTTTTTTTTTTTTTAAAGATTTTATTTATTTATTTGAGACAGAGAGAATGAGAGAGAGAGAGCACATGAGAGGGGGGAGGGTCAGAGGGAGAAGCAGGCTCCCTGCCGAGCAGGGAGCCCGATGCGGGCGGGACTCGATCCAGGGTCTCCAGGATCATGACCTGAGCCGAAGGCAGTCGCTTAACCAACTGAGCCACCCAGGCGCCCATCCTCTTTATATTCTAACACAAATTCCACAGCATTCTAAATATTTTGGTTTTAAAATATATCAAATTTGTTGTTAAATGGTACAATCAGTTTTACTCATTCAGTTTGAACGAAGCAAATGGTAATCAGCCAGTCAACAGTAAAGTTGCAACGTAAAGATACAAAATCAAAATACAAAGCCAAGATACAAAACCAAAATACAAAAATCAGTTGTGTTTCTATACACTAACAATGAACTATCTGAAAGGGAAATTAAGAAAACAATCCCATTTACAGTAGCATGGAAAAGAATAAAATACCTAGTCATAAATTTAACCAAGGAGGTGAAAGACTGTGCATTGAAAACTATGAGACATCAGTGAAAACCTAAAAACACAAATAAATGGAAAGATATTCCATGTTCATGGATTGCAAGAATTAATATTGTTAAAATATTCATACTACCTCAAGCAAACTATAGATTCAATGCAATCTGTATCAAAATGGCAATGAGATTTTTCACAGAAATAGAAAAAAAACACCTTAAAATTTGCATGGAGCCATGAAAGACTCTAACAAGCACCCTGGTGATGCTGATGTGGCTGGTCCAAGGATCATACCTTGAGTATCAGGGACTAGGCTTTTCTTCACAAAGAGACAACCGAGTTGATTTGATGCACATATTTGTTGAGGAAGGTAGGTGCATTCTGAGTTGTATGCCATAAAATTTTGTAATTAAACCATTTCCCTGACTTGTATCCCCAGCAACAAGAGCTGGCAAAACAGGTAGCTGTGTCTCTTTGGGGAACTGAAAAGCCCTGAAAGACGCCCCCTCTTTGCCAGATAAAACACAGAACACACAGTTAAATTTGAATTTCAGATAAACAATGAATAACTATTTAGTGTAACTAGGTCCTAAATATTTTGCATAAGACATAAGTACGTATGGGACATGTATAGCATAATTCTTATACTGAGAATTATTTATTGCTTATGTAACATCCTCTTTAACTGGGCATCCTGCATTTTTATATGCTAGATCTGACAAGCCCATCTTTGCCCCAGCCCAAAAACCCAGCTGGTCACCTAAGATGCAGCACTGGGTGATCAGCATGGGTGATCATTCACGCAAAGGAGCATCACCAGAGGTGACTAATCAGTTCCCTCAGAACATGCCCTTAGATTAGTAAGGAAGCACTGATTCTGTAGGTCTGCAGGGAACGTGACCCCAGCTTTCAGGCTTTTCTTAGAGTAACTGAGCAACTCTGGGGGGGAAGAGCTAGGATTCGGGTGGGGGGTGGGGTGGTGAGGAGTGTGTGGGAAGGTTACTGAGGGTGAAACTGGGGACTTTGGGAACAGAAGGGATAGTAAAGAGGGACAGCCATGAAGGAAGACCATGACTTCCTTCAGAGTATGACCCCTTGTCAGCCCTTGGCCATGTTACAACGTTCATCTGTTCCCTATTAGGCCCCGTTCCCATTTAAACAGAATTAAAAGCCAGTTCCCCGGTTAGCACTTGAGTGTTTCAAGCATTGGTGATTTTTTTTTTTAAGATTTTATTTATTTATTTGACAGAGAGAGAGATAGCGAGAGCAGGAACACAAGCAGGGGGATTGGGAGAGGGAGAAGCAGGCTTCCTGCTGAGCAGGGAGCCCATGTGGGACTCGATCCCAGGACCCTGGGATCATGACCTGAGCCGAAGGCAGACACTTAACGACTGAGCCACCCAGGTACCCCAAGCATTGGTGACTTTTATTGCAGCCTGATCCTTGCCCAGTCTTTGAAAATTGTTTCTCTTTATTTTAATTTCTATAAGCAAGTTCTGCTTGGTGTCAGGGCTCTGGAGATAGAGACGAGTCATGCAACTTTTCTGTTTTTCTAAAGTGGGATCAGAAGTGTCTTCTCCTCTGTGAAAAATGCCAGCTCACCTGTTTCCAAGCTGCCCTCTAGACCACTTTAATCCCATTCAGGAGAGCACTAAGTCCTAGATTCTTCTGCTCAGGAATTTTGGAAAACATGTTAAACCTTTTTATTTTTAGTTTAACCCTCTCCTTGCCTGCCGCTTGTCCCCCACCCAACAACTGCAGACCGCTCAGTTAATCCTAAATTGCTCAGGCTCCATAGGGGAAATACACTAGGTTGTGGGATCTGTGACTCCTTCACAGTTTGGATGGATTATATTTGTTTTTAAAAATCAAGCAATTTCATTGGAAGTTTCTTACATTTGGGGCATTTCGTGACATGCCTTGGAACAAGAAAAGAAATCCTGATATACTTAAAACAACAGCTACAAAAAACCCTAGGATGTGATTTTCTGTTTGATCTTTCTCAGAGGTGGTAGTTTCTTTAAGGGATTATGATGTCTGGGGAAACAAAACATATCAAACATGCTTGTCCTCTAGGAGCTCTAGGGTTCCAAGTGGAATGTTGGCGATGGTGCGATTCAGTTCTACTTTATCTCGCCAGACATTCTCTTGGCGGTTGGGCGGTGGTCTTCTGGCAAAAGCTGTAAGAGAAAGAGCTCATTGGGGGCCTAGAGAACTTAAGATACATATTGCTGTGTGCACGGAAGACTATGGAGATCAGGAAGCCGAGAGTCGAGTCTGAGTTTTCCTCTTTGAGCCGTGGCTGCCTTCCCTGACCTTTCCCAGCGTGGGAAGTCAGTGGCATTTCCTTCCACTCCTGAGTCAGCCTAGCGGGCTTTAGGAAGCTGGATTGGAAGCCCAGCATTGCCCCTTCGCTCTGCAACCTTGATGAAGATGCTTCTTCTGAGCCTCAGTTTCCTTGTCTGTGAAATGGGTGTAGTATATACCACATACAGTCTTTGGAAGGAAAAAAGAGAAAGTCAAATCATAGAAAGCACTTTGAATACTGCCTTCCACACAGTAGGTTTTCCATCGTGGTTAGCTAGAATTACTCATCTCATCCTTTGTTTATTATGGGTTTTTTTTCCCTAACCGGTTTGCTCCACCAGTGATTTCAGGTGGTTTTCAATAAAATCACAGATGTGACAGACTAAGAAACAGTTCAGATAGAAATGGGGTAAGGAGCTTTTTCTAGTCAGGGGTCCTGGGAAGAGCTCATGTGATTTTAACTAGAAGCAGTCTCAGGAGATTGAACCTGGATCCAGGTAAGCATGGGCAGAGCGACACGACTCTCATTGACCCCTCAAATCCATCTGTCTACAAAGTACAATAATTATGTTTGAAGCTTCCTATTTCTTTCAATACTTGTTATAAGAAAATGATGGCCTTGAATAGGGCTCCTAAATAATGTGTTTTCCTATAAAATTACTTTCATCCAAGCTGAGGAGTTCACGAGGATGTGGGAGAAATCTTTTTTTTTTTTTTTTAAGGTTTTATTGATTTTTTTGAGAGAGAGAGAGAGAAAGAGCACAGTAGGGGGAAGGGCAGAGGCAGAGGGAGAAGCAGACTCCCCGCTGAGCTGGGAGCCTGACGCAAGGATCCTGGGATCATGACCTGAGCTAAGGCAGATGCTCAACCAACTGAGCCACCCAGGTGCCCCGAGGCAGTGGGAGAAATCTAATCTTTCTTTTTCTTTAATATTTTGACTAAATATGATGGGCACATATGTGTTTATGACAAAGTGGCACCGTGCTGGAGGTAAAGCTAGCAATTACATTTTTGCCTCCCTTTTTGTTGCTTGTTTTTGAATCTTTTTTTTAAAGATTTTATTTATTTGAGATAGAGTGAGAGAGCACGAGCAGGGGGGAGGGGCAGAGGCAGAGGGAGAAGCAGACCCCACACTGAGCAGGGAGCCCGATGCGGGGCTCGATCCCAGGATTCTGGGATCACGACCTGAGCCGAAGGCAGATGCTTAACCTACTGAGCCACCCAGGCGCCCCTTGTTTTTGAATTTTGACCAAAGAACTATGACTTAGAGATGATTCTTTTGGGCTGCTTCACATAATATGGACCTTGTGCTCATGGCTTCTAATAACGGAGTCATGAAGCTCTAGGACGTACTTGGGGTTGTCAATTGACCATATTTATTGATGTTAAAGTATATACATCATTGGAATTTAAAATACCCATTTCTAATTTATTTTCATTAGTTTACTTTAGGTGGTCAGTTTGGAATCACATTAAATGTTAGTTTTATGGGAAAAAGAAACTAGAACTATCTTCATCAGTTTTATGTTTAAATCTCTCAATTGCATTCACATGCCACCTACACCTGTATTTTCAATATTATGATAGATTTCCCATTCTTTTCAGTACTGCTGCGTGTCCTGCTAAAACAGCTACAACTTTTAGCTGTCGTGGAAACTCAGAATTGTCAAAAGTGGAAAAAGTCTTGTAGCCACAAGATGTCGTCCTTTCTCGAGTGCAGGAACTGTGACCGTCTTGAGCTCGGCAGAGTCTCCAGCAATAAGGAGCGGTCCGCTTTGCTGAGCTCAGCTGCACAAACAGGCTGCTTCATTCCTGTAGTCTGATCCCCCTGTTCTGCGTCCGATACAATTTCCCAGACTGTGTGTCAGCTCTGGGTTTAAGGAGCATAAGAATTTTAAATAATACACTACCTTCCGTGGCAAATGGTGTCATATTTAAAAGTTTTTAAAAATTTTAGGTTTTTCTTGAAAACTTAATAAAATGACAGAGTACCAAATATAACTTAAAAGGAACAGGTTGGTTTGAACTATTCAAATCTAATAGGGCCTACATTAGCCAAATTTGTTCTTTATTGAATCCTTGTTTTGTTTCGAGTACATTGATTTTTAAGGGAAAGAAAGAGATGATAAAAACCAGATAGAAATGAAGTATTCATTTCAAAATGCCATTTCTAGAGATTGGTATAAGAACCAACTTGCCTTTTCAACATGTGACATTTATCTCTAGTCCCCCCCGCAGCACATAACTGGTACTCAGCATGATAGATATGAAGTCCCTCAGTTATCAAGAATATCTTCACAATTATGGATAGTCACAGTTTTATCAAAGCATTTACACTCATGAGAAAAAAAATCCCAGAATGTTCTAGATAATTTATTATTGAAATATTAGTATCTGATGGTTTGTTATCTCAGGAAATGTCAATGTAACTGAAATAACTGAATGTGACTTAAACCAAAAAAAAAAAAAAAAAGGGCATTCAGTCAAAATGCCAAAACTCAGCTTATTATTATCCTTGATTAACAAAGAAAATAGAACACCAATATATTTTATATTTATGTAAGTATATTTTATATATTTTATAGTTATATATAAGTTATAATATATTTTATAGTTATATATAAATTATAATACCATGGCAGACACTTTTAATCCTATGTTTGCCACGTGTTGGCTTTATTAAATATGTACAAACCAGCCGTTCCCAAATCATATTACATGCAGAAGCAGTGTTACAGGTTAAGAGTATCTTTCCAAAATTCATATGTGCAGATGCTCACCCCCAGTACTTCAGAATGTGACTTTATTTGGAAATAGGGTCATTGCAGCTGGCTTTAGTTAACAACCAGTCACACTGGGGTAGGGTGGGACCCTATTCCAGTATGACTGGATAAAGAGAGGAAGTTTGGACATAGACACCCATGGACAATGCCTGATAACAGGAAGGCAGAGACGGGCTGATGCTTCCACAAGCCAACAACACCAGAGATGGCAGCAAACTTCCAGGATCTGGGAGAGAGACCTGGAACAGAAGCAGACTCCCCGCTGAGCATGGAGCCTGACCTGGGGCTCGATCCCAGGACCCTGGGATCATGACCTGAGCCGAAGGCAGATGCTTAACCGACTGAGCCACCCAGGCGCCCGTCCAAAAACTATTTTAAACCTGGGACTTTTAAGATTTTTTTTTTTACATTTTCAAGTGGTTTTAAGTCAAACAAATGAGCAAACAAAAAACAAACATATACATAGACTGTATGTGCCTAGCAAATCCTAAAATATTTACTATTTGATCTTTTACAGAAACAATATTCCAAACGTGGCACCTATTAAGCATTCAATAATACTTATTATAATAGTAATTTTATTATAAATATATTCTCTCTATATATAAATATATCAGCAACTTTGAGAAATACTGAATTTAATTCACCTCCAATCTTTTAATAGGCTGATTTTTTATTTAAATTCAATTAGCCAACATATAGGACATCATTAGTTTCAGATGTAGAGTTCAGTTGCGTATAACACCCAGGGCTCATCACATCCTCCTTAATGTGCCCTCCCTAATGCCCGTCACCCCGTTCCCCCATCCCCCCACCCACCTTCCCTCCAGCAACCCTCAGTTTATTTCCAAGAGTTAAGAGTCTCTCATGGTTTGTCTCCCTCTCTGATGACTTCCCATTTGGTTTTCCCTCCCTTCTCCTATGATCCTCTGCACTTTTTCTCATATTCCACATATGAGTGAAACCATATAATTGTCCTCCTCTGACTGACTTATTTTGCTCAGCATAATACCCTCCAGTTCCATCCATGTTAATGCAAATGGTAGGTATTCATCCTTTTGATGACTGAGTAATATTCTGTTGTATATATGGACCACATCTTCTTTATCCATTCATCTGTCGATGGACATCTCTGCTCTTTCCACAGTTTGGCTATTTGTGGATATTGCTGCTATAAACATTGGGGTGCAGGTGCCCCTTCAGATCAATAACTTTGTATCTTTGGGGTAAATACCCAGGAGTGCAATTTCTGGGTCATAGGGTATCTCTATATTTAGCTTCTTGAGGAACCTCCATAGTGTTTTCCAGAGTGGCTGTACCAGCTTGCATTCCCACCAACAGTGTAAAATGGTTCCCCTTTCTCCACATCCTCACCAACACTTTTTGTTTCCTGTCTTGTCAATTTTAGCCATTCTGACTGGTGTGAGGTGGTATCTCATTGTGGTTTTGATTTGTATTTCCCTGATGCCAAGTGATGTGGAGCATTTTTTTCATGTGTCTCTTACCATTTGTAGGTCTTCTTTGGAGAAATGTCTGCTCATGTCTTCTGCCCATTTTTTGACTGGATTCTTTGCTTTTTGGGTATTGAATTTCATAAGTTCTTTATAGATCTTGTATACTAGCCCTTTATCTGATATGTCATTTGCAAATATCTTTTCCCATTCCTAGGTTGCCTTTTAGTTTTGTTGACTGTTTCCTTTGCTGTGCATAAGCTTTTTATCTTGATGAAGTCCCAATAGTTCATTTTTGCATTTGTTTCCCTTGCCTTTGAAGATGTTGTCTAGCAAGAAGTTGCTGTGGCCGAGGTTGAAGAGGTTACTGCCTATGTTCTCCTCAGGATTTTGATGGATTCCTGTCTCACATTTAGGCCTTCCATCCATTTTGAGTTTATCTTTGTGTATGGTGTAAAAAAATGGTCCAGTTTCATTCTTCTACATGTGGCTGTCCAATTTTCCCAAAACCATTTGTTGAAGAGACTGTCCTTTTTCCATTGGATATTCTTTCCTGATTTGTCAAAGATTAGCTGACCATAGAGTTGAGGGTCCATTTCTGGATTCTCTATTCTGTTCCAATGATCTATGTGTCTGTTTTTGTTCCAGTACCATACTGTTTTGGTGATCACAGCTTTGTTATAGAGCTTGAAGTCAGGCATTGTGATACCACCAATTTTGGTTTTCTTTTTCAACATTCCTCTGGCTATTCAGGGTCTTTTCTGGTTCCATACAAATTTTAGGATTGTTTGTTCCAGCTCTGTGAAAAATGTCGATGATATTTTGGTAGGGATTGCACTGAATGTGTAGACTGCTCTGGGTAGCATAGACATTTTAACAATATTTATTCTTCCAATCCATGAGCATGGAATGTTTTTCAATGTCTTTGTGTCTTCCTCAATTTCTTTCATGGGTGTTCTGTAGTTTTTAGAGTACAGATCCTTTACCTCTTTGGTTAGGTTTATTCCTAGGTATCTTCTGGTTTTTGGTGCCATTGTAAATGGATTGATTTCTTAATTTCTCTTTATTCTATCGCATTCTTAGTGTATAGCAATGTAACCGATTTCTGTGTATTGATTTTATAGCCTGCTATGTTGCTTAATTCCTGTATGGGTTCTAGCAATTTTGAGATGGAGTCTTTTGGGTTTTCCACATAAAGTATCATGTCATCTGTGAAGAGTGAGAGCTTGACTTTTTCTTTGTAATAGGCTGATTTTTGTTGTGACTCTCCCAAGAGCTGGATTTTGGTGCCATGTGGCTCTCAAATGTGTACAGCCATAACCTATGTATCGTGGCATATTTATTAACATCTCCTAGAACAGTAGTGTTTCTCAGAAAATACCTTAGGAAATGGTGTTTAGAACATTAACTCGTGTTGGGGCACCTGAGTGGCTCAGTTGGCTGAGCATCCGACTCTTGGTTTCAGCTCAGGTCATGATTTCAGGGTCCTGGGATCGAGCCCCTTGTTGGGCTCCACACTCAGAGGGGAGTCTGCTGGAGATTCTCTCCTTCTCCCTCTGACCCTCCCCCCACTCACACTCTCTCTTTCTAAAAAAAATCGTAATAAATAAATCTTTAAAAAAATAATAAAACATTAACTAGTGTTGAACAATAGACTAAAAGTGATAAACCATGAAGATAGTTTCCCAGAACCCTCCCAGCATCTAGCAAGAAACTGGTTGGTGAGGGTCAGGCTGGGCCCCTGGGCTGAGGGATCCCAGCCATGTCCCACTCAGCGTTCAGAGGAGAGCATCACTCTGTGCAGAACGTTTGGTGTTGCTGGTGAAGTCTCTTCTGCCACTGAGTGCACAATTCTTACAGGGTCGGAGAAAGTACTCTCGTTGTCCAGGCCAAGCTCGGCAGGAAGTAAATGTAAGATCCTGTCTCCAGTGCTCATTGTTGCCTCTCTGGCCAGGCACTGAGAAGCTCCCTCTGCTGGCTTGAGCCACATTCCTAACGTGTCAGTTTTCAGCCTTCTTGTTCTGCACCCAGGCAATGATAACCTGCTCTGGTTCATCAATGAAATGCAATAGGTAAGTTCTCGCGGGTCATCTATTGTAGCAGTAAAACCCAAAAATCATGGCCGGTGTCCGCTCATCTCATATCATCCATTGATTCAACAATTTTTAATAACTCACAGTGTGGCAAGCTGCACATACAAGCTGCAGATAAGACACAATCTTCGTCCTCAAGATGCTCATCATCTGGGGCAAAGGGTAGACGTTTAAAAAACACCTGAAGAAGTGGTCCACAAACCCTGTGACAAGATGTCCCTGCGCTCCCCAGCCAATTCCAGGGTTACCATGAAATATTTTTTAAAAATTCAAGGGAAAGTCAGAAGCTGAGTATTTGTTGGACCCCACAAGAATGACTAACTAAAAGTACTTTGCGGTGTGAACATCAGACCCTACTGACATTCCTTTCAGTGACATGAGACCTCGTTCAAGTGGGTTTGCACTGGATGCTGTGATAAAAATTAAGAGCCACATGGAAAACCAATGTGGAGCAGGAAATGAGGGTGGTAGAGTCTAATCTGTGTCCAAGATTTGAGAAGCTGTTCAGTGCCCCATAGCCACACAGATACATTTAGTCAGTAGGTTGCTTTTTTTTTTTTAAGATTTATTTTTTTATTTGAGAGAGAGCGCGAGTGTGCACAGGCATGCAGTGGGGGAAGGGCAGAGGGAGAGAAAGAAACTCCAGGCAGACTCTGAGCACTGAGCGCAGAGCTTGACGCGGGACTTGATCTCAAGGACCTGAGCCTAAACCCAGAGTCAGTCATTTAACCGACTGAGCCACCCAGGTGTCCCAGTAGGTTGCTTATTTAAAAGTTATATTTAAATACTGCTTTTCCTTTCAATTTGTGTGCATTATTTTTTCAAATGGTTACTATGTTGTCAGAACATAGATACTTATTAAGTAATTTGGAACTAATTACTTAATAACAAAACCATTAGGTATTTCTTTTGGTCCAGGGTGCTGTGAAAATAATAATGAGACATTAAGGACTCCGTAAATTGAGAAACTTCTGAGCCAAACTGAAGTTGGTGAAAACCTCAGTGGAGGTATGTGCAGTGTGTATAGAAACATAAAGGAGAGAGAGTGATTTGGCTTTTGAGAAGGATTTGGAGTGCATCGGGGGAAGGCTAAGCAGAGGTCTGACAATTGCACTATCCCTGAAGGGATGTATGGGATTTTATCAGGTGAAAAGTAAGGACTGGTAAGAAAAGGCAACTCATTGCATTATTATTGCCAATTATTCTAATATTTCCCCAAAGTTGTACTTCACTCTCAGCCTCTAGTTGGCTTGACCAAAGCATCCTTTCCTCATGTGCTGCAAGTGTGATTAAGTCTTTCTAAACTCACCTTTCTCCCTTTAGCTCAGATGCCCAGTCTCACTCCCCCAAGCACCAGCATTGAGATATGCATGAGTGTCTTCTTTGGTTCCCCCCAAATTCCTATCTTCTCAGTGGCTTGATCGTAGGTCAGGCTGGGAAGAAAACAATATCATAAAACTGATTCACAGTGAAAGAAGGAAGATTTAAAGGTCCTCTTACTCCCCAAGGCTACTCAGATTTTAGAATAGGAATCATGTCAACACAACTGAGTTTCCAATGTATAGTATTTTATTCTTTGTGGAGAATACCAGGCTGAGAAGAGGAGGCTCATTTCAGCCAGAGATTTTCCAGTTTGCTCCCACATGGGATGGAGTCTACCTTCGAGGTTGTGTCCTTTCAGACAACACATGATCTTTTTCTTTTGTGCATTCCTTTCTTGTTTCAAGGGAGCTCCTAATAGTTCCGACAGGTATCAATCATATAGGCAGCTTAGGGATAAAATGTCTCCAGATGATTCACAAGGGAGCTGACAAATTTTGGCTTGTGATTTTTTTAATTCTCAAACTTTTCCTCAGTGTGTGGGAACATATTTATCCAGTGTAACTTCCCTTGCAGAAAACCATGTCCTAAGTTGTGAGTCTCAGTACCTTCCAGACAGAGCTCTTTGAACTCGTAAGAAAACTAATGTAATAGTTTCAGGGACTGGAAGGTGACTTCTAGGATGAAACTAGGAAGGAACTGGAGCTGCTTACCCAGGGTCTCAAATGCCCCTCCCCTTTGCGTTCCTCACCACCCCCAGAGAACCCAGGATGAGTGAGCATTGCCCTCAGGATAAACGCAAAAACTTGTCTTGGAACTTTTTATATCAAGTGCATGTGATCCTCATAACAATGAAGAAAATGCTACGGTCGTCCTCGTTTTTTCCAGAATAGGATACTGAGGTACAAAAGGGTCAACTAGTGGGAATGGAGTTGAGATTTGAGTGCAGGTGGACTTCGTTCTGGTCCAGAGCCCTGGTCCTTCATCAGTGTGTCACTGCACCAGCTCAGTGCTCAAAAGCTCTGCCCTGTGACACGAGTCACTAAGCACATGTGGCTATTTACATTAAGATTAATTAAGATACAATAAAAAGTCATCCTCTCAGTCACTGGCCACGTTTTCAAATGCTCCGTAACCACGTGTGGCCAGTAGACAATGCAGAAGTAGAGAGTTCCCATCATCGTTGGAAGTTCTATTGGACATTGTTGCCCTGGAATCTAGAGTCAAGGCCTCCTGATTCCAAATCACTGATATTCTTGAATATTTAACTGATATTCTTTAATACTGTTTCCAGCACTTCTGAAATAATGCAGTAGCTAACCACTAGCTGAAAATATGTGAGCATATTAGCAAAGGATAACTGTTCATTATTATTACCTCTTCCAGAAAACATATTTGAATTACAATAAAATATTTAATATCTTACCTCTGAAATAACTAGTGGAGATTGCATCCTACTCTGCTTGTGTAGGCCTGTAAGTGGGATCCGGTTGTGATGCTATGTTACTCTTCACTCGGGCAATCAGACATTTCAAATGATGCCCCAACTTGGTCTAACCTAGACAAAGGGCATAGGCTGTTCACATCAGTCCTTCTGAATTGAAAGAGAGGAGACACTCTGAAGTATCATTAATGTTCCAGTTAATACATTGTTAACAAAATATACTGGTTTCAATTATGGCTTATTGCATTTTTCTACGGCTAGTGATTTCAAGTTGCATTTTGTATGTGTTTCCACATATACACACTCTTGGTTTGAAACCAAGAGTTACTCTGTGCATTGGTGAGTATGTGCCTAGCAGCATTTTAAATAATAATACAGAACCTAAAGGAAACCTTTGAAATCTTTATGGGATCTCAAGGTCAGGAAGAACAGAGAAGAGCCGAGGATCTGGGAGAAATCATTTCTCAGAGATGCTAGCCATCCACCACACCATTAATAAAATAAAATTCTAGCTTCCTTTGTCCTGTCACTCCCTCCCCTTGATATTGTTACTTATTTTAATCTATTATGTCATGAGAAAGGATTATCTAATGCTACTGAAATGTCAGCTCTATTATCAATCATGATGAAACTTTCTTTTAATTTTTTTCTAACTTTCTTATTTAATTTTGGTTTTCATAGGAGTAATCAGATGTATTTATTAAACAGATAAAGTTTTGAATATCAGCAGGTAATGGTAATTATAATACAAACTATAACTTTCACAGATGTTGCTCTGGTTTCTTCTGAAATATCAAAGAAATAGTTGTTTCCCCATATATTCTTTCAATCTTAATTATATTTTGTGGCATTATTTTAAACTGGTAATCTATGCCTCATATGATAATATAATAACAAGACTGTCAAAGTACAATGATTTCTTTCCCCTCTGGGGTCTCAGTGACAAGAGAAAAGGGACACGACTGTTGGCCGACCTCCCTTGGGTCTCACCGTGCCTGCTCCAAGTGCTTTGTGTACTTGATCTCATTTAATCCTTACGACAAGCCCAGAAGTTAAACTGTTTATTTCACTCATTTATTGAAGAAGAATTTTAAGGCAAATGAAGGTTAAATAAATAGTTCAGAGCCATGTGACTGGTAAGCAAGGGAACTACAGTTTTAACTTAAATATGACTGATTCAAGACCCTGCCATCATCAACACAGGGTGTTAGAAGATCGTGATGTGGTATCCTGGGCACACAGGTAGGGAGGAAGGGAGCTTTTGTGTGCAAGACATTTATCTGGTCAAGAAACGAAAAGCCTTGGGGCGCGTGTGTGGCTCAGTTGGTTAAGCGGTTAAGCTTCCTACTCTTGGCTTCAGCTCAGGTCCTGATCTCACAGTTGTGGGATGGAGCCCCGCATCGGGCTCTGAGCTCAGCGTGGAGCCTGCTTCAGATCCTCTCTTGCTCTCCCTTCCACTCACACACTCTCTCTCAAATAAATAAAATAGATAAAATCTTAAAAAAGAAAAGAAAAGAAAGCCTTGAATTTTGTTTGTGGGGTAATTGTTTCCATCTTTGTGGAACTCATGTCATGTAACATTCCTGGCCTCTTGCCCTTGAATTTGCTTAGCCATAAAGTAGAAATTATCCAGAATTATTAGGATTATGGTGGGAATTATTCCAGCCAGCAGGTGGAATTATCTGATGGTGAATCTAGAAAGGACTACCAGGGCATGCTAGATTCTCAGCTCGTCAGCAATCCAGCTCCCCTGAGCAGAGAGCCTACTTGCCGGGAGCAGCTGTCCTGTTCTGTCCCCCAGGGCTGTCTGACGAGGAGGGGAGGCCAGCCTCAGGCCAGTGTTGCTGAGACTGGTGCAGTGTGCCTAGTTCCCAGGGGCAGTGTCTGCAAGACCACGTGGCTAAGATACCTTCATCCCCATCACTCCCGGAAGTCTCTATTAGTCATGCGATGGTATTTGTCCAGAATCAGGTGGTGTGGAAGGTTGATAATCCACTTGAGATGATCAAACATAACTTTTTTGCCTATTTCAAGTTTCTATCCTTACTTTTTTGCCTATTTCAAGTTTCTATCTTTATCATTTTTAAAAAATGTTCTATAAATACCTTGAGGGCATGAGATTCCTCTCTTATGTAGTTTTGTCTTGTAGTTCCTAAGAGGCTTTTATGTGCATCAGGAAGAAATTCCCCAGGGATAAGTACATGTGGATTTAGGACATTTATTTCCAGTCAAGGGAGACAAACAAGGCAGGTTAAATAGGGCTCTGCAAAACTTATCCGTGTGTTCTGGAGTTTGAAGGGCTTCTAGTTTGTTCCCACTAAGGAGATTTTCCTTTGGGTACCGGTGTTGCATAGGGAAAAAATATCCACCACTTTCTACAACACTTTTTCTCATCATTGCATTCACCAATGGTATCGTCTATGGTGGTGCATCCTCCGTCTTTGCACACCCCTTTCAAAAGAACACACTGTTTCTGCCCCGGAATAACGCCAGTCCTTGCTGCACAGAAAGAGATTTGACATCATTAAATCATCAGCAGATTAAATGACCATCAAATTATCAGTCATGCACACAGAGCAATAAATTTATAGAAGGATGGCCTTGGGATAGAAGAGATGGTATTTCTTATTGGAAAAGATCAGGTGTTTCAGCAAAAGGGGTGCTTTTTGTGGGGAGGAGGGCTAAGAGTGCAGGACTATCCACATCTTGGAGTGGGCAGGCTGATTTCTAGAAGCTTCGAGAGAGTTGTCCTCATCTGGGGCAGTGCATTTTGAAATGTTGGATCGATTTATTGTTGCCACCAGGACTGGGGAGGCATCCTTGGTATTTAGTGGGTAAAGAACAAGGTTATTGGATTTCCCACCTAGTGAACTGTCCTGCACCAAATGCCAATACCTTCACTAAAAAGCACGATTTCAAAGGAAGTATCCATCCTTCCGTCTCCCTATCTGTGCTGATAACCCCATCCATGCTTATAGCATCCTTGTCCTATGGAATGTGTCTAGCACCTTTTATAGAGAGTTCACCAATCCTATAGAGTCCACCTTACCTAATTTCCCCATTGCAGGACTAGGCAAACAACACATTTTCTATGTTGTCGAATACCACTTATCTGTAGATACATGAAAAGAATTTCTCTCAAAAGGTGAAAAGTATTTCCTTAAGTGTATCTGTTTTTCTAATTCATTTGGCCACTGAGAAGCACGTAACTAAGTGTGTACCCCAAGGGAGGAGCTTCCTATAGTCTTCGGGTTCTTCCGGTAGCCTTTCAGGTGTAATGAGGGTTCCTTCTTTACCCTGTGGATCCCGGTGGACTTTACATAAAAGACACACTCTATTCATGTTCATTAATAGACATTAGTCCCTGATAATCTCATCCAGGTGCTCAGTGTAACATATGGGGACATTTTCAGGTGTCCTAACGAAAGTAAGAAGCAGCAGGGTAGTCTTGTCACGCATTGTACTGGAAAGTTCAACTTCCTGATACGGTCCGTGGTCTAGGGTAGCACCATTCTCTCTTCTTGGCAGATGCCTCTTGCTTGAATCAAAAGGATCAGAGCAAGTCATCCTTCCAGTGATGTGCTCTCTACTGAATACGAAGCTTGATTTAAGGAGGTGTTATCTGAACAGGAAGCCCAAGAGTTATAATCTCCCTTCTAACATTGACTAGGGCATATGTTCATGCCCAGGCACTACATCAAGTCAAGAAGGTAATATTAAATTACCTGGTTCATAGGGAAGGGAGAGAATTGACACTTATTTTCACTCACTGGCATAATAGTAGATATATAGAACAATTGAAGAGAATGATCTAATAGATTTGGGAATTTATATGATATTAATGTGTTATAATGGTTATATTAGATGCAGTGGGAGAAGGGATACGTATTTAATCATTGCTGTTGGGAAAAGAAGATGTAGGTGCTTACTTCATACGGCATCACAACATACATTTCCATATGTGAAATGGGGACAACTTAGAATCACACTAAAATAAAGACCAAATAAGAGAACATACATCTAACCTCAAAAAAGACATGATTTTCTCAGCATAAGAACTCATTGAGTTATTAGCTGTTCTATTTCTTGTGGTGGGGGGAGGTGGGGAACAGGGTTTGGATGGGGTGGACTTCCTGGAACTTTATCAGCTAAGAAATAGATTGGCAGTTTTCTTTTCTGTAGATAATATAGAGTTCAAGCTGTACTCTGCTCCTGTCCAATGTGGTCTGTGTAAATATTCTGTTATTCTCCAGAGTCAGTGTAAGAAGAATGTTATAATTGTCTTAATTCTCAGGGGGCTAATCAATCAATTTAAGAGTTATGCCATTCTGGGGCACCTGGGTGGTTCAGTCAGTTGAGCGTCCAACTAGTGATTTTGGCTCAGGTCATGATCTCATGGGTCGTGGGATTGAGCCCTGAGTCAGGATCCACACTCATCAAGGAGTCTACTTGAGATTCTCTCTATCCTTCTCCCTCAGCCCCTCCCCCCACTGTCTCTCTCTCTCTCAAATAAATAAATCTTTTAAAGGAAAGCATTATGCCATTCTAACCTCTTTATGCCCCTACTCTCAAGCAGATATATGCATGTGTGTGTGTATATATATACACATACGTATATAAACTTACATATATATATAATATATGCAAAATATGTATATATTCTTTTCTAGAATGTCATGGACTCTTTCTGAGAGACATATGAAAATATATGCTCGAGTAGTGATCACTTAATATTCATTGGACTGTAGGTTGATAAACCAACATTTTCTTGTTTAGATTATGTAGTTTCTTTGGGGAAATTTCCTTCATGAAAACAGGGACCTTTTTTATTTGATTTTTAAAAAATATTTTATTTATTTATTTGGCAGAGAGAGAGAGCACAGTCTGAGCATGATCATGACTTAGAGAATCCACAGAGAGCTAGATCTGGCTTATTTACCATTAGGTCACAGGAATTATAAGATGGAAAAGTTAGGAATTTTGATTTCCTAATTCCTTATGATTGTTATTTATACATTTTCTCTATTTTCACACAGTTGCTAGTGGTTTCTCAGGCTTAATTCCAGGTGTTTACCTCAAAAGATGATTCTCCCAAGATTAGGAATTAGATTCTCCCAGGATTAGGAAGCTACTGTAAATTTGAAACTCCTTCTGCAGTGGAACCAGGAAGCCAGACTCTGAGGACAGGACCATTGAAATGGTGAAACAAAGGGAAGATGTGTCAAGGGGACCTGTCAAGCTTGCAGGCTGCTGAGAACCCATTCATAAGCCTAGTTTGTGTGCATAAATCGAGAACCCATGTGTGATTTAGATAAGTAATTTCTATTACCCAAGTATAAAGTCTGACTGCCTTGTCCTCCTTGTTCTTAAAATGCCCCCCTACAGACTTAGCCTTGGTGCCAACTTCTCCTTTCACATAATTCCATGAAACGCCTGGCACATTTTCTAGTACGAACTAGTGCTAGTTTGTACCCAACTAACGTGGCAGCCTTCTTGCAGTTCCTTGGCACACTGTGCTCTCTTCTCCATCAGTGACATTGCATTGGCATCCTCCTTTGCCAGCAGTGTTCACTGCATCTCGCAAGCGATTCATCAACTAACACTTATCTTTCTGTTTTGGGCTCAAAAGGCATGCCTCTAGGAAGTCTCCAACATTGCAAACAAGACAATGACCACATGTTAGGGGCACTCGTAGTACTCTGTTCCTCTCCATCATGCTTATTAAAATTTATAATTATATATTCATTTGTGTAATCATTTGACTAATGTCTGTCTTCTATAGTGGGAAGACACTTTCTTTTGTACTCCATCGTATCCTGGGTGTGGTGTGAATGACCCAGCGTGTGAATAATAAGAGGTGCTCAGTTAATATTTGTTGCCATTGAATGCAATAAGGTACTCTCTGACCCCACACACATTCTCTCTCTTCTATTCCTTCTAAGACCTCTTAGCTTCAGTCTATTTTAGATTATCTAGTATCTACTACTATCTTACTTTTGGATGCACTATTTTTGTGAGTATCCAGTCTTGTCATTATCGTGTTAACTTCTTTAAATGTTAGGCCTAGATTACTTAGAATCCTATTTTACCATAAATCATTTCTGGCCTTCGCCCCAGGACAGCCTTTTTCTCAATGTGCTTCCCTCATACACCCGAACTATTGTTGTCCCTTTTCCCACTAGAATGGTGAGTTTTGGCTAAAGTCTACTTCAAGGAGATCTGTCCCTTGTTAACCTTTTTTTAAAAAAAAGACCCAGCTAGTAACACGGGCTCTGACTTTGGGAAGGAGACAGTGATTTACGTTGAGCTGAATTTAGCTTAGATGGTGGAGGGCAAGCATGAGCAAATCCTATTCACTCATCAACTGTACAGCCATAATTCTCTTATGGCAAATGCTTTCAGAATTGAGAGCAGTTTATCTGATTTTAAGGAACACAGATCAGGAGAATCTAAAGACTAGGATTAATAGGCCAACAATAATGGCAGAACATTTAGCCCATTTGACATGCTTAGCTCAAACAGTGAAGGGAAGAATATGGAGGTAAGTGAAATAAGATGTTTCACAGACATTATATCTTCCAAAAGAGGAAATATAGGGATCTCCTTAAATTCCTCAATATTTAGTTAGGAGATTTTGAGGTAAAAACTCTGGGAGAAATCAGGGTTACATTTTATGGGCATATCCACACCTGTAGATTGATGGAACCAACACTGACCCAGATTAAAGATGGTTCTAGCTGCAGTGTTGCCACTACCAGTGCGACCAGCAAAATCATATTTTTTATGTAGACATGGATTCTCTTATCTGTAAAATTAAAGAATTCACCATTAAATTGCCTTCTAATTTTAAGGCATGATCATTGTATGATTTTCCATTAGATGTCACTGCAAGTGTGTGTCCCTGCAGCTGTGTCTTCTTGTGACAAAACTGAGAACCAAATGAGAATTCCGTGCACTCCTTCAGTTGGAGACAACTGAATGTCAGGTAAATCCCAAGAGAGCCACAGAGTAGGCAAAGATCAAACAAGTGAGTATTGTTGATTATACTTAAAAGAATCTTAGAGATGAACCAACAAAGTAAGAGAGTTATCCAGACCTCATCTGTGTTTAATGACCACAGACATTATTTCGAGAGTTGCGAACATCCTGTCATAACAGTGGAGAGAGGAATTATCAGTTCTTATGAGGATCTGGTTGAACCAGCCTGAAGATAACCACATTCTCCTTTTCCTTTGATTCTACATTTTCATATTCAAACTTCTGAATCATGGGTCCTAAAAATATAACTCATATTCTTAAACTGCTTTCTTCATATTTTTCCTATGCTTAAAATTTTGCCGCTGATGCTTTATTCCACTGTTTATGCTTTTTCCAAATTCCCCTACTCCCTGTTGCTTTTTTATAACTTAATGCAATCCTTTCTTGTGGAGCTCTGTCTTAAGGACCTAACTTTTACCCTTCACAAATATTCCTCACCAGTAGACTCTACATCACTTCCATTCACTAGCCAAGTTTAAACCAAGAGCTGCCATTTGCACTCTCCTTTTTGGAGATTGGGGCCTGGTAAAGGCTACTTGATTTGTTTGCTAAGCCTTAAGTCATATGTCACAGCTTCTCCACCTCTATCTTTATTTGGGCCCTACTTTCTAAGCATGGAGCTCTTGGATCTCATTTTCTGTTGATGGAAATCTTTGGTTTTACATTTTTGGCCTCATCAGTTCTAAGGGAGATGATCATGATGGACTTCTGATTCCCTAAGGCTGAGCATTAGGGTCTGAGTTAAAATCGCCACAGTATCATTGAGCATCCCAGTGGACCTCCTAAGAAACCCACAGTTATTCACCATCTCCTAAGAAACCTACAATTATTCACCGTCTTACCTTTTGGTATTATAGTCACAAAGAGGAAGAGCACAGAAAGAAGGGAATGGAGTCTCATGGTGGAATGCCCAGTAGAAAGGTGAGTGATCAGGGATAGTGAAACACAGGGCCTTTTATTTACTTCTGGGGGACTGAGGTTCCTTTTGGTCAGTGAAGCTTAACAAGTAAGAAAATAAAACAACTTCCGTTGGAATATTTCCAAACCCTGGAGTCTCTAAATTTGGTGACAAATTAACCTAATTACAGGAAACCAGATGGTTAACCCTTTACTTTTCTTATTGGATCTCAAATTTCCCAGAGGCCAGGGCCTTTGGCCAGTCGTTTTTTGGAGGAGGCCAAGAAGTAAGGTCCTTTGAGTGTAAAGTCTTTGTCACCAAAAGTACTCTGACTTGCAAGGGAACTTTTCCACAATACACTCTTTTCCACAATAAGGATAAGACAATTGCCTAAGGACCGTTTTTAAAAAAAGAAGAAGTTGCATTTTTAAGTTATTCCTGAAAAAAGAGACTAGTGTCATATACGTACGATGTTCTTAATAGTATCTGGAAGGTAAATAAGCTTAGATCACACTGAAACCTAATGTTTTTTCATCTATTTTTAATCCTTTGTGTAACTGTCCCACATGACAAGGATGGTGAGATCAGGAGAGTTAAAAGATCAAAGATAAAGAGCACACTATTTCTTCAATAACCATTTATTGTCAAAAGATTGCGTACAGCTTCAAGAGACTTCCCAACCTCTCACCATGCCCCTCCATATAGAATCAATGTGTTGAAAATCTAAGAACATGCCTTTGGCCAAGAATTAATTGACCTAAAACCAAGTCTTCTGAAACTAATTTACCCACTGATCAATGGCTTAATGATACATTTATCTAAATTATTTTTTCATTTCATGTCTTTTGTTAGTGTGTTATTATTTAATTTATTTTTTATAATTGACATATAACATGCCAAGATTGAAGATGTACAGTGAGTTGATTTAATGCATTTATATGTTGTGATATGATTACCACCATAGTGTTAGTTAACACCTCTATCAGGTCACACAATCATCATTTCTTTCTTGTGGTGAGAACAGTTAAGATCTAGTCTCTTAGTAACTTTGAAGTTTACAATACAGTATTATTGACTGTAATCACTATGCTGTGCATTAGATCTCCAGAACATACTTGCTTGTTGTAAGTCGGTACCCTTAAATAACATCTCCCCAATTCCCCCAGCCTCCAGCCCCTGGTAACCACCATTATAGTCTGTTTTTTTGAGTTCAGCTTTTTTAGATTGCACATGTAAGTGATATCATATAATATTTCCTTTCTCTGTCTGACTTATCTCACTTAGCACAATGCCTTCAAAGTCCATCCATGTTGTTGCAAATGGCAGGATTTCATTTTTTCTCATGACTGAATAATATAATAATATTTTATTGTATATATACATATATATATAAATATATATGTATATATATACACACACACACACCACATTTTCTTTATCTGTTTATGGATACTTAGGTTGTTTCTATATCTTGGCTATTGTGAATAACGCTGAAATAAACATGGGAGTGCACATACCTCTTCAAATTCCTGTTTTCGGTTCCTTTGGATAGATACCCACAAGTGGGACTGCTGGGTCATATGGTATTTCTGTTTTTAGTTTTCTGAGGAACCTCCACTCTGTCTCCAGAGTGGCTAAACGATTTTGCATACTGCTGGCCGTGCACCGGGGCTCCCTGTTCCCCATATCTTCCCAACACTTGTTATCTCCTGTCTTCTTGATGACAGCCCTTGTCCCAGGGGTCACAGATAATCTCTCTTTGTGGTTTTGATTTGCATTTCCTGATGATTAGTGATGCTGGGAACTCTTCAGGTAAGTTACTGGCCATTTACATGTCTTCTTTGGAAAAATGTCTGTTCACTTCCTCTGCTCATTTTTTTCAATTCAATTGCTTATTTTTTTTTTTTTGTTATTGAGTTGAGTGAGTTCTTTATATATTTATATGTGCATACATATTACCCCCTTATCTGATATATGGTTTGCAAATGTTTTCTCCCATTCCATAGGTTGCCTTTTCATTTTGTTGATTATTTCTTTTGCTGTGCAGAGCTTTGTAGTTTAATGTGGTCCCGCTTGTTGATTTTTGCTTTTGCTGCTAGTATTTTTGGTGTCATATCCAAAAACGTCACTGCCAAGACGAATGTCAAGGAGCTTTTCCCATATGTTTTCTTTTAGAAATTTTACAGTAGCTGGTCTTATTTTAAGTCCAGTCCATTCTGAGTTAATTTTTGAGTGCTGTAAGATAGGAGTCCAATTTCATTGTTCTCCATGTAGCTATCCAGTTTTCCCAACACCATTTATTGAAGAGACTATCATTTCCCCACTGAATGTTCTTGGCTTCCTTCTCATATACTGGTTGACTGTATATGCAGGGGTTTATTTCTGGACTCTCTATTCTCTTTCATTGGTCTATGTGTCTATTTTTCTGCAAAAAGTACTTTATTATTTTTTGGTTTTGATGCTATTGTGAATAGAATCATTTTCTTTTTCAGATAATTTTTTGTTGGTGCATGGAAATGCTACTGAATTTTTATGTTGATTTTGTACGACTTTACTGAATTTGCTAACTTGATCTAACAGTTTTTTAGTGGAGTCCTCAGGATTTTCTGTATATAAAATCTTGTAATCTGCAAATAGAAATAATTTTACTTATTCCTTTCCAATTCTGACTGCCTTTTATTTTTTCTTACCTGATGGCTCTGGCTAGGGTTTCTGGTACTGTGTTGAATATGAGTGGAAAAAGTGGGCATTCTTGTCTTGTTCCTGATCTTAGGCAGAAAGCTTGCAACCTTTCATCATTGAGGATGATGTTGGCTGTGGGTTTGTCACATATGGCCTTTATTATGTTGAACTACTTTGTCTATTCCTAATTTGTTAAGTTTTTTTTTTTTTTGTCATGAATGGATATAAAATTTTGACAAATGCTCTTTCTGCATCTATTGAGATGAGCATATGGTTTTTATCTTTCATTCTTCTAATTTGATATGTCACATCTATTAATTTGCATGTCATGAACCATGCTTACATCCCAGAGAAAACTCCTATGTGACCATGGTGAATGATTCTTTTAATGTATTGCTGAATTCAGTTTGCTAGTATTTCATTGAAAATTTTTGCATCTATCTTCATCAGGGATATTGGCCTGTAGTCTTGTGTTATTTTCTGGCTTTGATATCAGGGTAATGATGACCTTGTCAAATGAGTTTGGGAGTATTTCCTCCTCTTTGATTTTTTGGAAGAGTTTAGGAGGATTGTCATTAATTCTTCTTTAAATATTTGGTAAAATCCACCAGTGAAGCTATCTGGTTATGGGTTTTCTTCATTTATTTACTGATTCAATGTCCTTACTAGTAATTGGTTTGTTAAGATTTTCTATCTCGTCCTGATTCAGTCTTGGTAGGTTGTATGTTTCTAAGAATTTATCCATTTCTTCTAGGTTGTCTGATTTTTTATTTTTTATTTTTTAAAGATTTTATGTATTTGACAGAGATGGAGAGAAAGAGAGAGAGCATACGAGCGAGCACATAAGCAGGGGGACCAGCAGAGGGAAAGAAAGAAGGAGACTTTCCACTGAGCAGGGGGCCCGATGTGGGGCTCTATCCCAGGACCCCGGGATCATGACCCGAGCCAAAGGCAGACACTTAACCGACTGAGCCACCCAGGCGCCCCTAGGTTGTCCAATTTTTTAGAGTATAGTTGTCACAGTAGCCCCTTATGATCCTCTTTATTTCTGTTTCCAATTGTAATGTCTCCTCTCATTTATAATTTTGTTGATGGATCCTCTCTCTTTTTCCCTTGTTTAGTCTAGCTAAAGCTTTATCAATTTTATCTTTTCAAAGAAGCAACTCTCAGTTTGGTTAATCTTTTCTATTGTTTTCCTGTTCTCTATTTCATTTATCTATGCCTTAATCTTTATTATGTCCTTCCTTCTGCTAACGTTGGGCTTAGTTTGTTCTTCTTTTTTTAGTTCTTCGAGGTGTGACGTTAGAGTGTTTATTTGAGTTCTTTCTTGTTTCTTAATATAGATGTTTATTGCTATGAACTTCCTTCTTAAAACTGGTTTTGCCACATCCCATAAGTTTTCTTGTGTTGTGTCTCCATTTTATTTCTCTCAAGATATTTTTAAATCTCCCCTTTAATTTCTTCTTTGATTATTGACTATTCAGGAGAGTATTGTTTAATTTTTCTGTATTCATCAGTTTTCCTCCTGTTACTAATTTTGAGTTTTATACCACTGTGGTCAGAGAAGATACTTGGCATGTTTTCAGTCTTCTTGAACTTACTAATACTTACTTGTTTTATGGCCTAACATATGGTATGCCGGTAAATTTTCCATGTGCACCTGAAAGAATGTGTATTCTGCTGTTGTCAGATAGAATGTTCTATGTATGTCTGTTAGGTCCATGTGGTCTATAGCATTGTTCAAATCCAGTATTTCCATAATGATTCTCTGTGTGGATGATCTATTCATTGTTACGAGTGGGATATTAAAGCCCCAAACTTACTGTCTTGCTGTTTATTTCTCCTTTTAGTTCTGTTAGTTATTGCTATATATATTTTGGTGTTCTGATGTTGAGTGCTTAAATATTTATGATTTTTATATTGTTTTGATGGGCTGACCTATTTATCATTATATAATGACTTTCTTTGTCTCTTTAAACCATTTTTAGTTTAGAGTCTGTTATACATTAGTACCTAACCAAAAGAAACCTGAAGAGGATTTTTACTTTTACTAAAAAAAAAAAAAAAGCCACTCCTGTACTAATGTAGGTCTTTCATAAAAGGAAAGTAGAGTAATGTGACCTTTCAACAAGAAGGGGTTTTTCGTTATTTTATGCTATTTTAGCTTACAAAAGGTTTCATAGGAATACTCTATTTGGGGATAGTGGGGGAAACCTGTAACTTACTTAAAATAGACAAATTTCTTGAAAAACCCAAACTACCAAAGCTTACTTAAGAAGTTGTAGGTAACATGAACAGTCCTATATTTATTAAAGAAACCTAATGTGCAATTTAAAGCATTTCAGCAAAGAAAATTCAAGATCAGAGAGTGTCATTGTTAAGTGTAGTTTTTCAAGCTTTTAAGGAATAAATAATACCAATTATGCAAAAATCTTCCATAAATTAGAATGTAAGAGAAGACTTACCAACTAATTTTGGTTGTTTTTGTTTTGTTTTGTTTTGAAGCCAGTTGTATATTAATCCAAAACAGGGCAAAGTCTTTCAAGAAAATAAAATTTAAAATAGATACTATCTCTCATGAATGCAAGTGTCATTTATAAAATTTTAGCAAATTTAACTCATCAGTGTATCCAGAGGATAATATATTTTAACCAAATGGGGTATTTTCTAGGAATACAAGATTGTTACAACATTCAAAAATTAATCAATATATTTCAGCCTATCAACAGACTAAGAAAAGAGAAAATGTTTGATCATCTCCACACATACAGCACTAACAGATGACAACATCGACATCGATTTATGATTAAAAACTCAGCAAACTAGTAAATAAATAAGGATTTACTAACCTGTTCACAATACCTATCAAAAATTTTAAGCAACAGTCTTATGTCTGGAGGTTTTTTACAGGGCAATAAATCCAGCAAAATAAAAAACATTTCTACAGAGCAGTAACAAAGAAATAAACTGTCTTTATTCATAGATGATGGTGTCATTTTCTATGTAGAAAATCTCAAAGAACTACTAGAATAATGAGTGGGTTTAGTAAGTTTGCAGGAAACAGTATATAAGTCAATTGTGTTTACCTATGCAAGCAATGGACAACTGAAGACTGGAAGAATAAAAACCTCCATAATTTACAATAGTTTTAAAAAACATGAAATAATTGGGGATAAATCTAACAATACACATTCAAAATTTTTTCCTGAAAACTACTAAACACTAAAGTAATGAATTATAGAAGACCTAAATGAATGGTGGGACATACAGTATTCACAGAAGAGAAGACTGGTTACAGCCCAGATCTCAATTCTCCCCAAATTGATCTATATATCCAATATAATGCCAGCAAAAATCCCAGCACAATTTTATGTCTTTTTTGAAATTGATAAGCTAATTATAAAAATCTTTTACTGAAATGCAATGGTATACAATATTTGGCAAAGAAAGAATATTGGAAGACTTAGACTATTTTTAAAACTTACTATAAATGTGTAGAATCAAGGGGCACCTGGGTGGCTCAGTTGGTTAAGCGACTGCCTTCGGCTCAGGTCATGATCCTGGAGTCCCTGGATCGAGTCCCGCATCGGGCTCCCTGCTCAGCAAGGAGCCTGCTTCTCCCTCTGACCCTCTCCCCTCTCATGTGCTCTCTCTCTCTCATTCTCTCTGTCTCAAATAAATAAATAAAATCTTTAAAAAAAATAAATGTGTAGAATCAAGACAGTACTTTTGATGTAAGGATAGACATGTAGATCAATGGGATAGAACAGAGTACAGAAATAGACCTACAGAAATAAAGTCAGTTGAAATGTGACAGTGATACTGTTATTGCCTGAATGTTTGTGTCCCCCCCTCCCAAATTCATATGTTGAAATCCTACTCCCCCCAAGGGATGGTATTAGGACATAGGACCTTGGGGGGCAATTAGGTCACGAGGCAGGAACTCTTATAGGATTAATGCCATTACAAGAGTCCCTAGAAAGTGTGCTTGCCCCTTCCATCATGTCAGGATCCAGCAAGACATAGACAGTCTGCAATCTAGAGGGGGATCACACCAGAGCTCGACCATGCTGGCAAATCCATCTTGGATTTCTGTCTCCTGAACTGTGATAAATAAATTTCTGTTATTTATAAGCCACCCAGTCAATGGTATTTTGTCATAGCAACCCAAGCAGACCAGGACAGAAAATAGATATCAAGACATGGAGATGCTATTGTGACAAACACCGGAAAATGTGCAACTGGCTTTGGAACTGGTCCCAGGCTGGAGGAGTTTTGAGAAAGCCAACACTGCCACGAACAGGACCTTTAAAGGTGATGCAGATGGAAGCTCAGAAAAAAAGAGAAGTGCGGGGAAAACCTCAGTCTTCTTAGAGAATCCAAGTAACCCTGAACAGAATGTTAGTAGAAACAGACAGCAAAGGCCATTCTTTGAGGTCTCAGTGGGAAATGAGAAACATGTTGTTGGAGAAAGAAGGAAATTTCCATCCTTGTTACAAAACGTGACAAAGAATGTGGCGGAGTTGTGTTCATGTCCCAGTGTTCTGCAGAGGGCATCACTTAGGAGCCATGAAATTGGATATCTGGCTGAGGAAATACCTAAGCAAAGTGTTGCAGGGGTGGCCTTTTTCTCTTCATTGCTTATGTGAAAGGCAAAAGGAGAGAAATGACTTAAAGACAGAATTGTTAACCAGAGAGGAAGCGCAACCTAAAAATTTAGAAACTCTCAGCCTACCCTGTGGAAAGGAAGGAGAAAGCCTGTTTGGGAGAGAACACAAAGGTTGTGGCCAAATCAGAGCAGGAGATTACGGAGGATGGGCCACCTCAACAAAAACTGGGAGCTCTTCATCAAGACAATGGGTGATTAGTCAACATCTTGGCAGGTGGCAGGGCCCATTGTCCAGTGGGAAAATGACTCCTGAAGGCATTTCAGAGATCACAGTGGCTGTGCCTGCCATCAGCACCCCGGAGTGGAATGATTTCGTAGGAGGAGCCGTCTGCTGCCTGGTGCCACCTCACACTGCAGGCTCTGTCCCTGCCCTCGTGCAGCCTCAGCGGCAGCTCCAGCAGGCGTCATAGCGAAGCTGTGGGGGCATAGCTGCCCCCCCCCAGATTTCAGAGATGCCCTGGAGAGCTGTGGGCCCCAGGCAGAGAATTACTGCGGCTGTGGGGCCAAGCACAGAAAGCCCCCATTAGGGCAATGCTTAGTGGAGCCATGGGGGCACGGTGACCCCCAAGAGTCCAGACCAGTAGAACAAGTAGTGTGCGTTATAGCCCGGGGGGACTCTGGGCGTATGACACCAATGCATGAGAACCCTGACATGGGCCGTGTCCCCCAGAGGCATAATGGTGGGGACACCCAGAGGTGTTGGGGCAAGGTTGCTTTGGAGCCTTGGAAGCCCAAACCCTGCCCTAGTGGGTCTGGAAGTTGGGACCTCCTGTGCCCCAGTGGGCCTGAAGGGCAGTGTGGAGCCAAAGACTATTCTCGAGCCTACCCCACTATGTCGCACCCCTACTGAGAATCACCCACCCCTTTCTTTCTCTAGGGCAGTGTGCTGACATGCCAGAAGACGGGCACAAGCTACCCCCCCTCGAAGGAGAGGTTTCAGAGTTTGTGCACCTCCTACCAAGGCTACGTCGTCAAACCAGCTGCTGAGCTCTGGTGTGATGGGGGGGCCTGGGGGAGGGGGCACACGGGGGATCATCGGCAAGCACTCAGGCTGGCCGCCGGGGTTCATGAAGGACCTGAATAGTGGGGGTTTGCAGACTGGTTGTTGAGATCCGTGTGTTGGTAGCTGTGAGTCCTGCAACTTCTCTTAATTCTCATCTGCCCCCAGATGATGTGCGGACCCCCTCAGCATCTGGGTGTGTTGAGACAGAAATGGGCCTCTCAGGCAGTGCCCCCACAGCAAGGGGAAGCTGTCGCTCACCGCACTCTCTCTTTCCCCTATGAAAGAAATCACAGGCTGAGGGCATCTCTCTCCGTGCTGAGCTCTGCCATCCTGGAGCAGGGGGTGACAAGTGACAGATGAAGTGGAACTCTTCTTACCCTTTTCCATGTGGCTGTTGTCAGATTTTGTACAAGAGTGGCATGCTGCCATCTCTCAATGGGACTCCAGAGCTCTCAGAAAGGTCTTTTCATCCATGGCTGGTGGTTCAATCAGTGTTAATGTGGAAAGACAAGATCTGGGACCTCCTATTCTGCTGTCATTTACAATGATCCCCTATAGTTTAGATATCCCTAGTCCAGTATTTCGAGCCTGAACATCGGTGGAAACATGCAACACACACACACACTGTCTCATGGAACTTAGTCAACATATTGGCTTACTAAATGAAGTGTGGCATGTCCAACAATCAGAAAGATTTAGACAGGATGTTAAGGTCCGGTGTCAATTAAATATTCGAAGAATGCTTTGATTAAAATGGCTTAAAACATGCCAAGAGACAGAAGATGTTATTACTGTACACGACTAATGAAAAGATATTTGAACGGAGATACTTATGAGTAAGGAGATTATTCTGTAGTCAGAGAACAAGATAAAAAAGTGGGCAGAGCAGCTTTCTGGAACCTGCCACCAATTCCTTTCCCTTGGGGACCACAGAGAGTCTGCTCATCTCTCTTTGATGGCAGTTGTGATGCAGCCAAAGCCTTTTGTTCTTTCAAGGTTGTGAAATCTTCCCCGCATATCTGTAAAGGTTCTGTCTTTCTCTTGTAATCCTCCTCCCCCCAGAACTATGATTCCATCTCATTACGATATAGTGTCTCAGGTTTTTTCCTGAGTTATATGAGACATAATGGTTCTAGGGTAAGTCAGGAAAGCAAGCTCTTTGGGTCATCTCTGGCACCCCAATTCCAAGTTATAGATAATGGATGCCATGCTGTTTTAAATGAACTAAGCCAGATTAAAGGTCTCTACTGAACTCTTAGGCTCAGGAACACTCACAGGAAGTTAATCTAGTTGAGGAACAAATATTGGGCACCCAGTTTTGTGAAGTCAGGGTATGGATAAGTAATACAGGGTTACACTGATTGGCTGAAAGGCTCAGTTTATCATATCAACCCAAAAAAGGCACAGTCTTTGTAAAACAAATGCAACTCAGGTGTGGTGCTTATCCAGTTTATCCCCGGATAGTGGAGAGAGGCGGAAAGGAGGAAGAAATGGCAAGCAAACCATCACGATCTTTCACTGTTAGTGCACTCAGTTCATGACCTGCAGTACATTTCCAATGTTTTAAGCTCAATTTTGCCCTAAAGTGAGTTAAGACGCTACCAAATTATTGTGGACAACGTCCATACTCTGAGAATTAAAAACAAAGCCAAAAAGACTTCATAAATACTGCATTCTCGAAGAAAGGAGTCCTCACTACCAAACCACATCTCTTTAATCATCAAAATTCTCTACATGAGTGAAAACTAAGACTCTTTCTGAGAGTCTACTTTGAGGTATGTTGTTGAGTTGATGTGTTCCCACACTCGGGACAGAAAATGAGACCTCATGACACTGGAGAGAAGATGGACTTACAGCCAGGAGTTACATAGCAGCAGAACGTCTATTTAGAGAGGGATATTGACGGCTTGCTCTTGAAAGACGCCACTGTATTTTTACAGTAAAATGTTTAGGTCCTATGAAGGGGAGTTATTTGTCTCGCAGAATAAAAGATTGAGACTCTCTAAATGATCACAGTGTTTCTTTGTAGGAGGGAAATGTAAAAATCTCTCTGTTGGTTGAGGTTTTACCTTTTAGATTATGTAATATACATTTCTGTTGATCTGCAAGCTCTCGTTCTCTGTCCTTTCTTGTTTTCATCTCCTTCCAGTTATCTGCCATACAGTAAAAATCATTATGTACTATCCCAAATGATTTCCTCCTGCCCTATTCCACTTTTCTCCCTTTTCCCAACCTACAGCTCTTCCCACCCCTGAGGTTTTCTGTATTTCCCCTCTACTTTGCATTTCCTTTGTACCATGTGTCTATTTAACTATGTTTTGTATAACTGTATCTTCATTTGCAATTTTTTTGTTATTCTTTTGGTCCTTTTCTGACAAATTCAGAAAATATTTTTGTTACATAAATGGGCTTTTTCACTTTTAAAGAGATTGATTGAATCTAAAGATGAGTCACAAAGAAGTAGTATCTGGAGATTTGAAATCCATATTTATTTATTTTTATTGACAAGGGGTAATAGGAATTGGTAATAAAGCTGGAAGTGTTTAGTATCTATATTCCAATGATTTTAGATGCAAAGAACTTTCCTTTTGATGCTTTTCCTAGTTTCATTTTAATTTATGCTTAAGGGGTTCTTGATAATCTGAATAGATAAGTGGTGTTGGAATTGGTATAAGAATCCACCACGATCTACAGCATCTCCATCTTCTTTTGCAGGCACCAATCTGATCCTCTGTTAATTTACAGATGTCTCTTCTGCAAATGCCAGACAGATTTAAACAATGGTTTTCACCAGAAGCCAAACCACTTCTTACTACAGAAAAGAGAGACAGTGAAATAATTAGTTCATGAGTGGAATGTAAGACCTGAAACACTGTTAAGTGTGAGAATAGAAGGGTTCTGGTATGAGCATTTCTATGTGGAGAGAAGAAGCTGGACAAAAGATCTATTCAATTGTTCCATCACGTTCACTGTCCTTTTTTACCCAACAGCCCAAGTGTTAACAAGCCCCTCCCTCCTTTTCTTGTAAGTTCCTGACATTACTAATTTATGCTTCAAAAAGAACTTTGGTAAATGTCACAATGGAACAACAAGGGGATGAGCAATATACATGTCCACATAAAATTGTGAGGAGGCCATCATTAAGCAAGAGTGCTTATGTGGGATCAAAGAATCACAATCTGGGGTATAGAGATTCGGGTAACAGCCCAGATAGTGTCCTACTAGGGAGCAAAAGTCAGAGGTTTTTAAAGCAAAAAGGGAATGCATTGTATACGTTGTTCACAAAGAATTTTTGATTGGTGTTGGCGGCAGGAAGCTAATTTTGGCTGAATCTAGTTGGTTGCTAGGATCTCACTAAGCAAAATCTCTTACTGTAGCAAGTTGCAGGTGTTTGGGCTGAGTCCTTGGAATATTTGCAATTTGGCCCAGTTCAAAAGTTCATGGTTCCACGAGTGAGGATGTGCATAAGGCCCACCTCCTAAATGGCCTCCCAGCTCCATTTTAAAACCTCATAATTGACCCCATTTCATTTTCCTTTCAAATCTATGTTCTAACTATGCCATTTTCTTCATTGCTTTACTCCTTTATGTGGATCTTCAATAAATATTTGCAGAGTATCTTCTATTCAGCAGACATTTTTCTTTGCACTAACAATAGAACAGTGAAAATGGAAGAAATGATTTTTATTCTCACAGGACTTATCTTCAGGGAATAAAATCCGACCATACAAAAATAGGTGGCTAAGATAATTTCAGAAAGTGGTGTTTAGAACAAAATAATACAATAATCGACCAGATATAGTCTGGAGGATGCAGTTAATAGAAGGGACAGAGAGAGGCCTTCTGAGGATGTAGCATTTGAACTGAGGTCTGAATGATGGGCATGAAAAAGACAAGCAAATATTCCTGTGAGGGTATTATAGGCATAAGGAATAGCAAGAACAAGGTCCCTTGCTTAGTTTATTGGAAGAACAGAAAGACCTGTGTAGGTTGAGCATGACGGAAAAAAATGTTTGATAAGACATGAGATGAGGTAAGACAGAATAAAGACCCCATGTTACTCGCAGGCTATAGTGAGCTTGCAGGTTTCTGTACCTGCTGCTGCAGTCCTCTTACTTCAGCTCCCTTAACAATCGACATGCTCATTCTTCTTTTACAATGTTCAGTTTTGTGGCACCTGGGTGGCTCAGTCAGTTACGCATCTGCTTTCAGCGCAGGTCGTGATCCTGGAGTCCAGGGATCGAGCCCCACATCGGGCTCCTTGCTCGGCAGGGAGTCCGCTTCTCCCTCTCCCTCTGCCATTCTCCCCACTCGTTCTTGCTCACTCTCTCCCTCAGATAAATAAAATAAAATGTTCAGTTTTTTTACCTTTCCCATCTCCTTTTGTCCTCCTATCTGTGTAGCTGAGGGGTTGGGTGAAGTTTCAGGAAAACAGATCGTGTGGATACTGGTTGTGGTACTAGTCTATTCTACAGACCCAGAAATCCATTTCGTCATGTTTCAGTCAGCTCAGAAACAAGCAGAAGTTATTTTTTTCTCTCTGAATCTAGGTATGATTTACCTAACTCAATGTACCTTAGTCACTGGGTGTATCAGAAGAAAAAATAAATTTGTGGATGTTCTGAACGATCCTTTCAATTGTGTCTAAAAAACTGAAAATTTGTTATCATATCCAGACCATTATTTCCTACAGGTGACTTACACTATAGCCAAGTTAATTTAATAGAAAACTAATGGCAGAGCTGATGACCTGGCACTGCAATCTCAAAACAAAATGACTGCCCAGGAGATAAGCCACCTAAGAAAGAGGTAGAAGGAGGACAGTTAAGCTTTCATCGGTCTCACCTCTGTATTGAGAGTTTGCGTAGTGTGAAGGATTTCCCACCCATGAGGTAACTGATGGTCCACTCAGTAATGGGCAGATCCTACCAAATAAGAATTTTTCAGTCATCACATTACTTTTATTTATACTTGCCTATGAAGCCATTCCTAGCTAAGAATGGTAAGACAATATTTTTAGATTAAAATTTGGTGATAATGTTCCTCTTTGCTGTTAGCAGAATGACATATGCAATATATCCAGTTGATCAAGTAACTTAAATATGTATTCAGAAGGAGAGAATTGAAAAGAAAATCAATTTGATTGATCAATGATTTCTGATAAATGTTATTTTAAAAATAGGAAGAGAAGAATATTACCTTAACCAAATTAAAACTCATCTGAACACAAAAATCCATATAGCATTTCATAGAGAAATACTAGCCTTAATCCCATTAAAATGAGAAGGGAAAGAAGAATGTCCACTGTTGACACTACATTAATATAGCCCTGAAATTTTTGGACAATGCTACGAGCCGTAAGAAGAAAAGGCAGTGATGACTTGAACCTACTGCTTTTCCTCTTCTATTCCTCCTCAAATGCCATTTGAATTATGTAGGTAGCATTTTGAAAGAGCCTCTAGGAGTGCCCCAAACCACAGGGTACCATCAGTACATGAGAAACAGAAATTCCTGGAAGATACAAAACAAATATCAGATTGAAAGAAAGGTTTAGGCTTTTGGCCACAATTGCAAGTTAGATACTCTCAAGTGACTGCCTTTATAGAATAAATGGATCATAGAGAATATCTCTGAAATATTGCTGTTCTTGAAGGTAGTAGGGCAGTTTTCTAGAACACTCACTCTTCAAGGACAAGTCTGTGAACTGAAGATTAAGCAGCGGGCCCTCTGGATTGGTTGGCTGGCTGGGGTAGGGTACTGAAATAAACATGGAGGAGGTTTCACAGTGGCAGCTTTGGATGGTCACAGAGACACATTCCCAGTTTAGACCCATAAGATTCTGGTGGACTAAGGCTAAGCCATGACTTCACTGTGACAAATCATCAGGAAGATAAGACACCATGAGCAAAAGTTAATGAAATAAACAACATATTTGGACCCTCAAGGACTAAAGGTATTGGCATTGCCAATGTGACAAATAATTAAACATCTATGTATCAAATTATTTAAAAAAAATTAAACCTATTATCACAAAGCTGTACAAACAAGAAGGAAAGAATATAGATGATAGAATAAGTGGGCAGGTTTGAAAAATAGAGATTTCAAGACATGAAAAATTTTTTTGAAAAAAATAACTAAGATATTAATGACCAATCATTAGACAAAATTAGTGAATGAAGCTATACATCTAAATTATTCACCCAGAACTTAGCACTAAGACACAAGGTCTCACATTTATTCTGGGGCAAGAGAGGAACAAGAGGAGGCAGTGCTTAAAGAGATTCTCCTGAAATGATGGAAAAATACAAATCCACAGAATCAAGATAAAAAAGCATTCCTAACAGATAATATAAAAGAAATTCACATTAAGTTATAGAACAAAACAAATGCTAGATCATTAGAACACTGAAAAAAAGGACAAAAACTTGAAATACTAATTTAAAAATAATAAATTTAAAAATAAAAATAATAAAAAAAAGAAATAATAAGCTATGGCAGCAAAGTGAAAGTCAAAAAAAGAATGGCCTGCGAGAGAAAATTACCGCTGGTGTAGAATTGGATACTCAGTAATGCTTTCTTTCCAGAATAAGGATAACAGTTACAAATTGACAGATAAAGACTGAAATGATTTACCACCAAGAATTCTATAGCCAAGGAAATCCTAGAGGACATACACCATGAAGAAAGATTTTAACACAGAAAGAAGGTGGCCTCAGAGTGAAAGTGGAATTCTAGTAAATACCAGTAAATTGATGATAGTAATAATAATGCTCTCCAACAGATGAGGTTTGAAAAAGAATAGAAGTGAACTTCTATTTAGGATGTAAAAGTTACAAAAGAAATTGTTCTTTTTCTGACAAAGAGAGCAAGCTGGATAATTTACTTAATAGCCCAGCACAGAGCTGCTTTCTCAAAGAAATTGAATTAACTAAAATCCAAAGTGATAGGGCCCTACTGAAAGGGAGGGGGTGACATCACCGGGATGGTGGTGTGGGAGACCTCAGCCTCCTTCCCCCCACGAAGATCAGCAATTAGACAGCTCTCCATGAGCAAATACCACCCTGGAAGAGCACTGCTATCCTCTTCAGAAACATCAGAGCAACACATTGAGACAAAAAGCCTGAGAATAACTGCACAGAAAGGGATAGAACAGCTTCAGCTTGCCTGTGCCACCCCATCCTCCAGGTCAGCACTGCTCAGCACCAACAGGGAAGCCCCCATCTAGAGAGAGACCCCTACCAGGGAAGAGGAGGAGGGTGAGCAACCAGCTTCCCCAGCCTTTGGGGCATCACCTGAAGGACCCATTTCAATTTCATGCCCACCCCTCTCCAGACCGGCAAAGCAGCAATGTGTGGAGGTGGCTAGGGATGGAGGGGAAAAGCAGGGGCTACTGTAACAGCCACAAGCAGCTGGTGACTGCTGTCCCCAGTGACCTGCTCTGCCAGGACCCCAGCAACTTTTGCTGTAGAAGAAACCCATGGGCAGCCCAGCCGCCAATCAACCCTGCAGATTTCCCCCAGTTTTCACCCCACAGGGGTTCTCCTTCACTGATGCCAGCCACCTGAGTCCCTTCCTACTCCTTCCCCTGCCCTGCCCCCTGCCAGAGCTGGGGACCTACACCAGCATCCAGCCTAGGCCTCTGCAGCTTCTTGATTGCAAGATATCAGTGGAGACCCCCACAACTGACTCCCATGCCATGCATGCACTTTGGGGCTATGCACTTGCACACCTCTGGTCTGATGCCTGTGTTTGGCTTCCATTGCTGATGGCGAAATCCTGCAGCCGTGGAAGTGCACACCAACAGCCAAGACCCCCACAGCTGCTTATGGACCTGCATTTGAACTATCGAAGAAGAGGGAACACTCCCAAACTCATTTGACAAGGCCAGCATTATCCTGATAACAAAGCCAGGTAAGGACAATACCAGAAAAATAAAACTACAGGCTGATATTCTGGATGAAGACAGATACAAAAATTCTTAACCAAATACTTGCAAACTGAATTTAACAGTATGTTAATAGGATCATATACCATGATAAAGAATGGCTTTTTCCTGGGATGCAAGGATGGTTCAACATATGCAAATCAATAAATGTGATACACCTCATTAATAGAATGAAAGATAAAAGTCATCTGATTATCTCAGTAAGTGAAGAAAAAACATCTGACAAAATTCAATATCCTTTCATGTAAAACACTCAATAAAGTGGGTGTAAAAGAAACATACCTGAACATAATAAAGGCCAAATATGACAAACCCACAGCTAACATCATTCTCAGTGGAGGAGTTTGAAGGCTTTACCTCTAGATCAGAAAAAAAGCAAGTGTTTCCACTGTCACTACTCCTATTCAACATAGTACTGGAAGTCCTAGCTAGAGCAATCAGGTAAAAAAAAAAAAAAAAGAAAGGTGTCCAAATTGGAAATGAAGAAGTAAAATTGTCTATGTTTGCAGATGACATGATACATATATATATGATATATAATTAACTCAAAATGGATTAAAGACCTCAGTGTAAGACCTAAAGCTACAAAAGTCCTAGAATAAGAAAAAAATTGCCTTGACATTGGTCTTGGCGATGATTATTTAGATGACACCAAAAGCACAAGCCACAAAAGCAAAAATGAGTGGGACTTTAACAAACTGAAAAGCTCCTGCATAGCTAAAGAAATAATCAACAAGATGCAAAGGCAGCCTACAGAATGTGAGAAAATATATTTGATAAGGGGTTAATTTCCAAAATATATAAGGAAGCCATACAACTCAAAAGCAAAAAAACCCTCAAACAATCCAATTAAAATACGGACAGAGGACTTGACTAGACATCTTCCCAGAGTAGACTACCAAATAGCCAGCAAGTACATGAAAATGTGCTCAGCATCACTCATCATCAGAGACATGCAAATCAAAACCAGAGTGAGACAGCACCTCACACCTGTTAGAATGGCTATCATCACAAAGACAAGAGATAATAAGTCCTGCAAGGATGCGGAGGAAAGGGAACTCTGGTGCACTGTTGGTGGGAATGTAAATTGGTGCAGCCACTGTGGAAAACAATATGGAGATTCCTCAAATAATTAAAAATAGAACTACCATCTGATCCAGCAATCCCACTTTTGAGTATATATCTGAAGGAGGTGAAATCACTATCTCGAAGAGATATCTGCATTCTCATGTGCATTGCAGCATTAGTTACAATAGCCAAGACATGGAAACAATCTGAGTCCATCAACAGATGATGGATCAGGAAACTGTGATGTATATAACAATGGGATAGAATTCAGCCATACAAAAAAGAAATCCTGCCATTCGTGACCACATGGATGGACTTTGATGGCATTATGCTGTGTGAAATTAGAGAAGGACAAACATTGTACGATCTCACTTATCTGTAGAGTCTACTAATATCAAACTCATAAAAACAGAAAATGGAATGGTGGCTGCCAGGGGCTGAGAGGTGGGGAAATGTTGGTCAAAGTGTACAAACGTTAAATTACAAGTCGAGTAAGTTCTGCGGAGGTAATGTACGGCATGGTGACTCTAGTTAACAATTCTGTATTGTGTCCTTGGAAGTTGTTAGGAGAGTAGAGGTGCAAAGTTCTCACCATAACAACAACAAAATGGTAATTATGTGAGGTAAAGGACGTGTTAACTTTTCTGAGGTGTGTGGTAAATGTTTCATAATATATCAAATCATCACATTGTTCATCTTAAAATTACGCAATGTTATATGTCAGTGACATCTCAATTAATGTGGAAAAAAATAAAAAAATAAAAGGCAGGGGACCCACAGGTACTTGTATGTGTGGATGAATAGCAGCAGGAATCAGCGACTGCTGGAACCAAGAGGGAAACACCTGAACTTCAGACAAATTTTAAAGATCTGAGTGTGGGGTTTTATAGCATAAATCAAGGATTCAAGGAGAAGAACCAGAGGTGAAAAATATGGATGATTATTTTGAGGTGTTTCACTGTCAAATGAAGCAAAAAAAGGGTGTAGCATTTGAAGAAGAGCAAAAGAAAAAAAAAGTTTTTCCTTAAAATCACAGAAACAACAGCATATTTGTATGCTAATGATAATAATTCAGTAGAAAGAAAATTGATGATAAGATGAAGAGGGAAGGATTGTTGCTAATAAGTTCCTAAATGCACAAGAGGGGATGTGAAGCAGTGTGAAAATTTATAATACCCTTTCATTTTCTCTGAATCTCTGCAGCATCTGGTGTGATTTCAAACCGATTCTTTCCTGAGATGGTTATTTTAAATATGTCTCATTTTTTCTTGATCAGTGTCCCCAGAATATTATAAAATGTGTTACTCTTTAAAATACCAACTTTTTGTCTTGCTGATTCTTTTACATATTTGTGTCTCTCTCTTTTGTTTCTCTAAATTCTAACTTACCTTCGTCCCTCCATTTTGACTTGCAGCTTATTTTACTATGATTCATTTGTTAATTTTCATTTTGATGTTTCCTTTGATGCATGCCTATTGCAGAAGAATATTTCTGCATTTCCAAATACTTATAATTTTGTTAATGATTTCTGGCTTAAACAAATCAGGTTCAAGGATATTTTTTTTCCAATTTTGCAAAATTTTATTATTTTTTCCAGCTTTATTGAGATAGAATTGTCATAAAACATTGTGTAAGTCTGAAGTGTGCAACATGTTGATTTAATACACTAATAATTTTGATCTTCTGAAATTTTGATAGCTACTTTATGATTGAATGTATGGCTATTTTTATAAATGCTTTGGCTGTACTTAAAATTTTACATTCTGTAGTTGGATGTAGTGCATTAAGATTCTTTATGAGAGACCTGAGGGAAGAATCCCTTCCATCTCCTTGGTTTGTAGACGGCCATTTTCTCGTTGCGTCTCCACACTGTATTCCCTCTGTATGTGTCTGTGTCCAAATTTCCTCCTCTTATAAAGACACCAGTCATACTGGGTTAGGTCCCACCCTAATGACTTCATTTTCACTTAATCACCACTGTAAAACCCCAGTCTCCAAATATGGTCACTTCTGAGGTACTGAGTCTTGGGATTTAACATATGCATTTTTGGAAAGACACAATTTAGCCCATAGCACCCTCCTTTTCCTTCTAACCTCCTGGATGCTTTCATTTTAGGTGGATTTTTGGTTTTATTGTTGTTGTTGTTGTTCTGGTTTGGTTTTGATTTTGGGTTTTTTTGTTTGTTTGTTTTTTAGTACCATACAGTTGAGTTTAGTTGATTTTTAAAATAAGCGCTAATTATCCTTGATTTGAAGTAGAAAATTAACCTATTTGCATTTTAATGTGGTCACTAACATATTTGAGTTTAATTCTACCATCTTACTTTGCTTTCTGTTTGCCTAATCTCTAGTCATTTTCTTTCTCTCAATTTCTCTTTTCTACTGGATTATTTTAATCATCTCATTTTTTTCTATTAGTTGGGAAATTAAACCTTTGTTTCCATTCTTGTAGTAGTTCTCATAGAATTAAAACATATGTTCTTAATATAGCAAAGTCTAAAATTAATCAAAATATTTATCCTTATATAATACAATGACTTTACATCTTTGTCATCATCATTTAACTCCTCCCAATTTTTTCCTTTTTTTTGTCAAGTATTTTAATTCTACATCTATTTTTAATCCCTACCACTTTCAAACACTTGATGGGTTTCTAAATTGGTTTATCCAAGTTTGAGAAGAGTATTTTTACCTAGTAAAGCTGAAAAGACTCCATTCTATCCCTAAGATGGCACTCCAGGGAAACCCAGACATATGTGAGAGAAGTTTCATAGTAAGATTATTTATAATAGCCAGCAACCAGAAAAACATGAAATTTCCATCAGCATTACAATAGTTAAATGTGTCATTACTGTTGTATCAACTGCAAATAAGAAAAATCAAATGCTTTTCATTTCTAGTTCTTCTACGTCATTCATTTTCTTGTCTTATTGATTTGTCATTCTACTTCATAATAATTCAGAACATCTTTATATATAGACAGACCATTATTTATTTAACTATGCTTTGATTGATGGAAATCAGTCAGGTAATCTCCAGTCTTTTGTTTTTAAAGATAATATTGTGATGATTAATATTATACACATGCTACTTAGCATATAGATTAAATATGTCTATAGGATATATTCCCATGGGAATGGATTGCTGGGTCTAGGAATTTAAAATTTTTTGTTGCTTGTTCATCTTTCATGACATATAAAAAAATTTGTTTAGATTCCAGTGCTGTTAACTTTTCATTACTCCTGCTTTTGAATTAAATGAGTTTTTCCTGGACCAAAAGCTCTGTGTAGGGTGTGTGCCAGGAGTTACGTTTAATAACCAATATCTTGTATTAATTATGTTAACTCTTACTTTTATTCAGACCAATGGAGATAAGCAGATACATGGCTATTCACAATATAATGTCTCTCTTCCCCTTCCAGATTCACCTATAGATTATGTGTTGCATATATAAGTTGTTAACACCCTTCTTGATTTAGTCTGAATTATCTGTTTGTCAAGTCCACTACTGACCCCTGGGATGCTCTCATGAATCGCCCACGAATTCTGTTCTTGTTTTGCAAAAGAATGTTTTCGAGTTTGTTCTTGGGGTGTGCCCCTTACCTTCTAGAAGTGTTCTCTGATGGAACCTCCTGAAGTGTGGTGTCATGTGCCTCTGTTTTTCACATTCCATCTATATCCTAGTTTATTTGAAGATGCTGTTTTCAATTCTTTTTCTCACTCATGTTGCTTTTGGATTATTTCTGAACAAAAATGGTGGAAATGCTGCAAGTCCTTTTATAGGCTTCTTTCAGTAGAATATTTGTCTTATAGTCTCTTAGGCACCACCAAAAGGTCAGATATTTATTCTTAGAACAATATACTATCCTCAGTTTCGAGGCTATCTTCAATTTCTTCTTTAGCTTTATAGATACTCTCTTTAAAGGACTGGGAAATAACAATATGGGTCACAACTCTTGTTAGCTTCACATGGAATAACGCAAATTAAAACAAAACAAAACAAAAATATCCACACTGTCTTTCTTGCTACACATTATTTATTGAGCTTGTATGTTTGACCAGACACTACATAGTTCATTCCTGATTGAACTGCTAGCATGAACCACATTTTTGTCTAAATAAGATTTCATTTTCTCACTGATAAACCTGGCATTCAAAATAATGGTCTTTGGGTTACCCATAAGGACTCTAGAACTGGTGGCAAAGGGAAGGAAGGAGACTGGTACACCATCACAGGTAGGGGCCTGATGGCTGTGCAGTCCAGCTTCCACATATGTATATTTCCATGAAAACTTACAACCTCCCCATTTCCTTCATCCCCAGTTCTTGGTGACCACAGTTTGACTCAATGTTTCCGTGAGTTTAACTTTTTAGATTCCACATATAACTGAGCTCATGCAGCATTTCTCTTTCTGTGAATGACTTATGTCATTTGGCATCACGTCCTCAGGTTCCTCCATGTCGTTGCAAATATGTACGGAAATCAAATCTTCATGTTTATACCTTACCTATACACAATTTTGATTTGTCAACCATATATAAATAAAGCTGGGGAAAACTTGTGAAAATAACCTATGACCTTATTTTAGTTTCAACTTTACTGAATCTTTGGGTGGCATGTGATTTCTTGAAAGTCTTGCTACTATTCGTTGACTTGGTTTGATGCTCATCAGCTCAATGTTTTTCTTAATTCACTGACAGACTCCTAGCAACTTTTCTGCATTTGCTCAGTATGTGTGGCATTTTGTCCTGGTTCTATCAATGGTATTCTCTTCCTTTCTCTTATCCTCTCACCTCCTTACTTCCATTTTCTCATCTTCTCTATTTTGTCTTCTCTTTTCATGCTACTAGCTTCCCCTAAGCATTCCCAGGTACTCCTGAAGCTTTAGACACTAATTGCTGAACAATGATATGACTCCTGCAGTGATTTCTCATCTGAATACCAGTCCTATATTTTCAATGTTACACACTTCCACCTGAAAGATGCACAGGTTCCTAAAACTCAAGATGTTGAAACTGGCCCTGATTTTGTCCTTGTCTGAAATCTCAAAAACAAACATAAAAACAAACATTCCCCTTACTATATTTTCTTTCTAGGTTAATGTCCTTTGACTTTATTCAGGAACCCAAGAATTATCATTCCAGTGCATTCATTTGTTCATTAACTATAATCAGTTATAGCTCTTACATAGTCCCTTCACATGTCCCTCTATTCACCGAGTTATTGTTTAGTCATACTCTCTTATAGGTAAAGTCCCATGATCATTCCCTTTCAGGCTGCCCCATCTTCTTCATTGCTTAAGGAGATATTTCTAAATGCAAATGAGTTTGTCCATTCCATTTTCAGAGCCAGTCAGTACATGGCGAGCTCCTCCTCCCTCAGCATGTGCCCTTCGGACCCTCTGTGGGCTGCTTCTGATTCTCTTTGCCAGCCCTCAGGCACGATCACCTCACCTCAACATGCTGCATGCTGAACCTGTAATACGCCATGACTGTCACATCTTGGTTTCTTTACTCATGTCCATTCATGTGTCTGAAGCCCCCTCCAGTCCTCAGATTCCTCAGATTCACTTAGCAAATCATCTTTCATTTACAAGCAGATACAATCATGATTTCTTTTATAAAATCAGTGTTATGTGGGCTTTTTTGTACTTTGACTAATCTCACAGAAAGAATTTGCTCTCTTCCTCTCTAACCCCATTTTCCCAAACATCCATGCTTTAACTTTTCACTTATTTTGATATAATCATTCAGTTCTCTCTCTGTCTCCTCCCATAAAACTTTCAGATCCTTATGCGTAGTAATATGACTTACTCGTTTTTTAGGCCTAAGCTCAGAAAAGTGCCTGGATGATAGTATATGTTGGATATAAGATGACAGACTAGTAACTTTATTGAAACTGAATAAAAAGATATTTTGGGGTTGAGAAGTTAGGGGCAAAACTACAAGATGGCAGTCTTTTCCACAGAGGTCCTCAAAGGAGGGATAAAAGTGAAAGAAGAGGATATGGAAGCAAAAGGAATAGGTGGGAGAACTGAGACCACTAGAGGAAAAAGAGCAAGAAGGCAGCATCTGGACTACTCAAGTCTCAGAGCTCCTCCCTGGTTAGGGGCTTATAGACTGAAGAACCCTGTGCTTGTCTGACTGATGGACTGTTCTCAGCATGAGGAAATGAATGCACTCTTCTTGATTCAGCCTATCCTTAAAGTTGTCCAAAATTTGTCAGAGGATAAAAATAGCAGCATGTGAACAACATGGAAAGTTAACATTGGAAGCTCCATTAAAGCAGGAAATACTTCTCTATTTTAGTCATAGTGCGTAGTTAGTGCGTAAGATATTCTTAGTTGATACCTTAATACCCAATATGAAATTTAGTGCCTGGCAGTTAGTATGTTCTGAACAAATCCTCTTTTAATGCCAAAAGAAAATATTTCCAGGTGCAAACATAAAGATTATTTCACCTAATAAGTGTTTCCATAACATACTTGATCCAAATGACACCATTTCATCTTGTGTGCCCTACAAACTATTTAAACCCTTTCTGCATAGTTGGTTATTAAACCCTGCAACCCTGACATATTGTTTTCAGGTGCATGTATGAATACTTAAATTGAATTGTGAAGTACATTTATGGACCTCAGTCATCTCATCTGAAAATGATAAGTTTGAACCTGATAACTTTTATCTTTTTATCTATTTATTTTTTAAGTAGGCTCTATGCCCACGTGCAGCCCAATGCGGGGCTTGAACTCACAACTCTGAGATCAAGACCTGAGCTGAGATCAAGAGTCAGATGCTTAACCAGCTGAGCCACCCAGGTGCCCCTGAACCTGATAACTTTTTTTTTTTTTAAGAGAAAGACAGCGGGAGGGAGGGAGGGAGGGGCAGAGGGAGAGAGAGAGAGAAAATCTCAAGCAGCCTCCATGTCCACGGCAAAGCCTGTCACGGGGTTTGATCTCATAACCCCGAGATCATGGCCTGAGCCAAAATTGAGAGACGCTTAACTGACTGAGCCACCAAGGCACCCCGAACCTGATAAATTTTAATGACCATTTTAGCACTAAGGATTTATGATTGAAGAGCATCACCTTCTGTGTTATTGTCTCCATTTCCCGGCTCAGCCATTTTCTTCCTACATAGCACACACATGAGTATTCCAAAGCGCATGTTCCTCCTACTTGCTTCATTATTCAAGACTATATTTATGCTTTGGTACCTATTCTGTGTGATTGTTGTTTGTCATAAGAATCTCTTCCTAGAATACAGAGCAGCACTTGGTCTTCTCAGTAACCTTTCCCTGGGGACTGTAACCCTCGTTCTGAAACCCTATTCCGTGTCTATGCCATTGATACAGAGTGACCCTGTGGCCAGTTTGGCTGGAACAGTTCTAACTTATGCCTGCTGTCATGATATAGTTATAATAGTGCTCCATTTACCTACTTTCCCAAAGTGTCTATTTGGGATAAAAAAAAAAAAAAGGCATATGATCATCCTACTTTTACAACTGTGGACATATCTCTCCCATAATGAGAGCTGTGTATCATTACTCAATACTGATCTCTAAATTCCTTCAGGAGCCAACTATTTCTATGACAGTTTCCCCAAGACATGCCTTTAGCATTAGCTACTGTTGATGGGATTCCATCCATCTCTTCCTCTGACCTGGTGAGTAGATAAAATTGTAGATGCCACTTCAATCCAATCCTTTCAGATCTTCCTGTCTACAAGCCAATTGTCAGGCCTTACCAGGGCATCCCAAAGCACAAAGTAAGGATAAAGCAGAATGAGACCACATCAAGCAGTGGGTATAATGGCAAAGGAATGGCCTGTTTCCTATTTTACCCCATTATAATCCTAGTGAAGCTGTTGATATCAGGTTTATAAATCCAGGGTCTTGTCTGACCTGCCAGATAGACTTCCAGATGGCAGACCCTGGCAATTAGCCACCACCTTACCTGGAGATAAGAGGGTCAAAAAGAGGAGCATGAAGAGAAGTACATGGAGTCTCATGGCTGAACGGCCATTGAAGAAAAGAGGCATCAACATGTTTGGAGCCTGGGGGTTCTGAGCATGGCAGGTCCATGGCTATTTATAATGCTCCCTGAGCCTGTGGCTTGTTCTTGGTTAATAGAGCCTAACAAAAGGGGAATAACTCAGTCTCCCACAGGAAATCTCCAGGGCCAAAGTACACAAAGGTGGTGGTAACTCATGGATGAGAAAGCATGGATGGTAATGCTGGCCATTTCCCACAGACTCAAGACATCTTGCTGTCAGCTGTGTTCTCTACTATTTTCCATGTGCACAGGCATGTACAATCATTGCTCATAAGTTATGTATCTATTGTGCATCAGGCAGCGCAGTAAAAACCAGGGCTACACCAGATCGATTGCAATCAGATAATGGGAGATGGAAAGTTAAGTGGGTGCAGGCAATAGGCTATGAAAAGGACACAACCCAGAAGAGATAGTGGTTACTTTCCTGGTTATTTCTACCAAAGGGTAGGAGTGGGGAGGAATAATGAGAATGTCAGGAAAGACTTCATAACAAAGATGATATAGAGCATGCTTCAGAAGAGTTTGGTATTTTATCTTTATAGCAACATTGTTACGTTGAAAGGATATTTCAACCTTTTTTTAGATTTTGTGGCCTTTTTAATAGATTTTTATTATTTCTTTAAAGGTTTATAATTAAAACCTGGCATTATAGAAAATCTAGAAAACACCGAAAAGTATGAAAAAATTAAATTGCTTGGAATCCCACTACTGAAATTCAATCATAGCTAAAGACTTTGCATAATTTTCCCCAGTATAGATGTCCTTTGCTATCTTGGCAGAATAATCATTATGATTTGTTTTAACCTAAATTGCACTCTCTGGATGAAAATCTCCTCTGTTGGATATGATATCAGCTTCTGTGATGGTCCCCAGATGATTATCAGCTTCTGTGATGGTCCCCAGTGATCCCTGATTCCTTGTGTTCATGCCTGCATGCAACTCTTTTCCTTAGAGGAGGCTGGACTTGTGAATAGGCTACAGCAGGTGGATGGGATATTACTTCCTAGATTGGGTTATAAAAAGACCATTTTTTTTCCATCTTGGGCACTCTCTCTAACCCTTTCATTGGCTTACTCAGTTACTCTGAGTAAAGCCAGCTGCCATGTTCTGAGCTGCCTTATGGAAAGGGACTGATGACTAGCAATTAGCTAATGAAGACCTGAGGCCTGTCAACAATGACATGGGTGAGCTCGGATGCAGATTCCTCCCCTCCACCCACAGTCCAGCCTTCAGATGAACCTCTAATCCAGGCCAAAAGCTGGACAGCAACCTCATAAGAGCCCTCAAGCCAGAGGCACTCAACTGAGCTTCACCACACACATTGTTTAGGTAGTAAATGCTTATTTTTTTTAAGATTATTTGTTTGAGTGAGAGAGAAAAAGAGAGAGAGGTCACAAGCAGGGGGAGAATACTCCCTGATAAAGCTGTAAGATACATTGTAGATCCTGTTGGAAAAAAAAAAAAAAATCATTGCTATTGGTAAAAACCATAATGAGGAACTGAGCACAAACAATTACAATGTTCAGTTCCAAATTCCATCCTACATCATCAGGAGCTATAGAATCACAGTGAAAGAAAGCAAACAAATATCCACCTAGAGCTTTTGCTTTGTTTCCTCTCTTTGCTTCAACCAGAACTTTAGACAGATCAGAGTTTACGGCCATCTGATTCTGAGCTATGAGTGCCAGAAAGAAAAGGCTGTCCACCACATCTTTGCATTTGAGCCTAGGTGAATCTCACGCATTTTCTGATTCACTCCCGATGTGGCCATTTCACTTTCGCTCAACTCCCACTGCCCCAACCCAACAGTGATCACTGTCTCATCCCCTCCTCCCGCCACCAAACCTCACTCAATCAACCATACCACTGCCCATTTAAAAATATTGTCTTGCTTTTTTTTATTTTGCTAAATGTTATTTTCATTCATTCTGTACCTTTACTTTACTATTTTATTCTTTATTTATACCCCAACACATACGGATTTCAGTGTAGAAGGAAACATAATTCCTGTAAGATTTTGTTGTGTACTGTTATATATATATGGACTTACCAATGTGTTATATGTTAAATAATGAGGAAATTGACATTTTAAGTGATTGATATTATACTAAAATCCTTGGTGGGTATTTAAATAGATACCTAAGTGGATTTTAGTGATGATCTTTTGTTAGTGGAGGAGTGGGAAACATGAAAATTATGTTTCTGGTGATACACTAGGGAACACAGTCATTGTCAGAATTATCATTCCATTTAGTTGAATAAAATTTTGTATTTTACATTATTTCTCATAATAATCCTATATACTATGTAGGAATGTTAGCTTATCTGCTAGGTAAACCAGTATAAGGAGGATCTTCATTATCATTTCCTTTCTGGTTATTAAGAACATTTTTGAATTATTTTATGCTTTCTTACCTTAGTTTTCATTTTGCTATTAAATTCCAGTTACATTGCGTGATCAGCAAATTTACCTGTCGGTGTTGTTTGCACTTAGAATGATTGAGGACCTTGAGTCCGTTCTTCTTTATGTTCTGTAGAAAAGAGAAATTGAATTTTATCTCCCATTTATAATGCTTCGAGTTGAACATATGTCTTCTAGATTTTACTTTACAAATTGTTGTTTTAGATCCTCTATAGTCTTAATGTATCTTTCACCTACTTGATCTATCAGTTGTGAGGGATGAAGTATAGTCTTCATTAGGCTTTGTCGCTTTATCCGTTAGGTAACTAGACCTGTCTGGCTTCCAGATTTATAGGATGATAGAGTAGTAGCCATGACGGTAGGGGTTAAATCAGCCAGGACTCAGTTGACCAGGATGTACTAGTAGTTTAAACAAATTTAAAACCCATTTTGTTACACAGGTAATGAAGGGCTCACGGGAGTGCTGAAGTTACCCAGAGATAATTGCAGGCAGCAGGTGCCAACCCGCAGGGGGACATTGGAATGGAAGAGACCAGGAGCCTACAGAGGGTGTCCCCTGGTTCTCAGCCTCTGAGGAGGGGCATGCTGCCCAGCTGGTGTTGGCACCCCTGCGGCTCTGAGGAGAGATTTTTTTCCAGTGTCAATCCTCAGACCTAAGCAAGAGGGGCAGGAACTAGTCGCCGGTGTCTCTATGAGGGCATGAGGACATTGGTTCTAGCAGTGCCCTAGGAAGGGGGACGCCACGGCTCGCTGTGGCAGTGGTGACAGGAGCAAAAGTGAGGAAGGAAGCCCCTTCCCCTCTTCTCCAAACTCCACATTCCAGCGCCTAAGGTTTGTTGTGACCTAACTGGAAGCAGGTCAGCGAAGGAGTCTGGGAAGTGTAGTTTGCCCAGTCCCCGTCCCACCCAGCGTCACTCACAGAAGAGAGACGCAGGAACAGAGTGGCATGGGGAACAGGGATGCCACCGTGGCCACAACGGTCTACATCGCGAATAGTCATAATTGTCCGTGACATGCAGATGCTTTATGCGATTGTTGTAAATCCGTTTATAATTTCTTTGACAGATTTTAAGACTTTTAGGGAAACAAAGTTCCATGGCAATATACAAAGACTAAGTATGGAACTGGGAATGAATTCGTCAGATTCGTTTGGAGAATCAGACCTGATTCTAATTGGGCCAGGAATTCGTCAGGCATAGGAAAAGACAGAGAAGCAAAAACAAGAGAGAAACAGTATGTAAGAATAAAAAATGTTAATAATTATGCCGAGTGTCCAAAACTTACTTTCATGCGTTGCATGTCCATGAATTAAAGACACAACATTGAGGAGACTAGGTGTGGGAGTGGGGGGATGCCTCATACCTATTCACAGGTGATCTGGGCTCTCCTAGGGAGGCCGCAACTTGCTCTTGAGGGAAGATATTTACCCACTTCTGGTTCTTCTGGTTCTTACTGTGTCGAAGCCTAGAGCAGTTTTTTAACCACAGCACTGTGGACATTTGGCGACAGATAATTCTCTGTCTTCAAGGTCATTGCTGTCCACTGTAGGGTGTTTAGTATCATCCTTGGCCCTAGCCATTAGATGGGAGTAGCACCTTTCGAGTGGTCAGAACTAAAGACATCGCCAGGTACGTGCCAGAGGCAAAACCTTCCCCTGCTGATAACTCTGGCTTATGGGGCGCCTGGGGGGCTCAGTCGGTTAAGTGTCTGCCTTCCTCTCAGGTCATGATCCGGGGGTCCTGAGATGGAGCCCCGCATCAGGCTCCCTGCTCAGCGGGGAGCCTGCTTCTTCCTCTGCCCCTCACCCTGCTCTCCTGCTCTCTCTCACTCAAATAAATAAATAAAATCTTAAAAAAAAATAGAGAACTCTGGTTTATGGCATCTAAATGCTCACGCAAGGTTTGTTTTTTCTCTGGCTATTTGGACCAATTCTTAGGGCTTAGGTTTGACTCTAGGATTATGAGGTTGTTGCTGACTTTGAATGAACCCAGGAAGAAATTAAAGTTCTATGAATGTATCCGGAGCAGGGCCAGACAGGATCCTGTTTCTGCTGCCCAGGATCAGTACACGGTGCTTTCTCACAGTGACTGTGAGAGAGGATGAGGTAGGTTTTCTGCATGACCGGACCTCCTCCAGGTTTTTATCTGCCCCTGTCGTTGTGCCAGGCCTCAAAGGTACAGGGAAGTTATGGGGGCGGAAGCTATGGTTACTCAGGAAGGCCATGTTCTGGTGGAGAAATACAGCAGATTCTTATAAATGAATTTCATCATGTCACTCCTGCTTAATAAAAAGGAGACACAGTTATTAGAAGTTAGATAAAAGAAGCAGCAAAACCCTAAGACAGGAACAGAGATAACATTTGTTTCAAGTCAGAATTATTGAGATATACCTTATAGTGAAATTTTATTCATTAAAATTTAGTGTACAATTCTTCCTTCCTTCCTTCCTTCCTTCCTTCCTTCCTTCCTTCCTTCCTTCCTTCCTTCCCTCCTTCCTTCCTTCCTCTCTCTCTCTCTCTCTCAAATCAACCTATAAGGGGTTTGTGCATTTTATTCATTTTCCCTAAGAACCAACTTTTGATTTCATCTTTCCCCCCTATTGATTTTCTGTTTAATTAATTTCTCTTATTATCTTTATTAATCTCCTGCCTTTCTTTTTTTTAAGATTTTATTTATTTGAGATAGAGCATGAGAGAGAGAGCATGAGAGAACACAAGTGGGGGTTAGAGAGAGAGGAAGAAGCAGGCTCCCCACTGAGCAGGGAGCCTGATGTGGGGCTCAATCCCAGGACCCTAAGATCATGACCTGAGCCGAAGGCAGAAGCTTAACCAACTGAGCCCCAAGTGCCCCAACCTCCTGCCTCTCTTGTTTTAGATTTAATTTGTTCTTCTTTGACAATATTAGCATATAGATACTATAAATTTATTACAGAATGCTAATTTGGCTTTATTCCACACATTCTGATATAATGTGTTGTCTTTTTTTTTTTTTAAGATTTTATTTATTTATTTGACAGAGAGAGACACGAGAGAGGGAACACAAGCAGGGGGAGTGGGAGAGGGAGAAGCAGGACTCCCGCTGAGCAGGACCCTGGGACCATGACCTAAGCTGAAGGCAGACGCTTAATGACTGAGCCACCCAGGTGTCCCTCTCTTTTTTGTTCGATTCAAAATGCTTACTCACTTTTATTCAGAGTGTATTGTTTAATTTCCAAATATATGAGAATTTTCCAAATACTGAATATTAGTTTCTACTTTACTTCTATTAGGGTCAAAGGACATACACTGTATGATTTGGATAATTTTGTTTATCAAGCCTTGTTTTGTGGTTTATATTGGTAAGTACACACTTAAAAAGAATGTTTTTTTCTGCTGTAGTTGCGTGAAGTTTTTAAATAATATTAATTAGATTAAGTTAGTTATAGTATTATTCGGATCTTTTATATGCTGAGTGTCCTCTTGTGTTACTGATAACTGAAAAAAAATTTTTTATTGAGATGTAATTGACACATAACATTACATTCGTTTCAGGTGTACAACATAATGATTCAATATATGTATATATTGTAAAGTGATAGCCTCCGTAAGTCTCAGTAACATCCATCACCACACACAGTTACAAATTTTGTTTCTTTGTGATGAGAACTTTTAAGATTTACTCAAATATACAGTATTATTAACTATAGTCATGGTGCCGTACATTACATCCTGAGCGCTTATTTATTTCATAACTGGAAGTTTGTACCTTTTGACCCCCTTCACCCGTTTCAGCATGCATCCCCGACCCTTGCCTCTGGCAACTGCCAATCTTTCTCTATATCAATGAGTTCAGGTGTTTTTTTTTTTTTTCTTTTTTTCTTTGGGTTTCATATATCAGTGAAATCAGACGGTATTTATCTTGTTCCTTCTGACTTATTTCATTTACTGTAATGCCATCAAGATCCATCCATATTGTCATAAATGGCAGAATTCCCTTACTTTTGTGACTGAGTGATATTCGTGTGTGTGTGTATACATATATCACATTTTCTTCATCCATCCATCCCTGGAACCTGTGAATATGTCACCTCACATGGCAAAGGAGATTGAGGTGGAAGGTGAGGTTGAGGATGCTAATCAGCTGATCTTAAAATAGGGACAGTACCTTGAATTATCCAGCTGGGCCCAATGTAATGACAAGGCTCCTAAAAAAAAATGGAAAAGGGAGGCAGAAGGTAGGTTTTGAGTGTTAGGATGTGCGAAGGACCAAGCCTGTTGCTGCTTTACAGATGGGTGAAGCACAGTTACCCAAGCTGCCCAGGCGCTGCCCACCACAGCCGTCCTAGCCATGGGGAGAGGGAACCATAGAGCTTCCAGAAGGGAATTCAGCCCTGCGGACACCTTGATTTTAACCCATTGAGATCCATGTCATTGGCTCTTTGGCTAAACTCTGACCTACAGAATTGTCAGATAATGAATTGTAAGCCACTAAATCTGTGGTAATTTGGTAGGGCAGGCCTAGGAAGCAATGCAGTTCTTTACAGGATGGAAAGAGAAGCCGAATGACTGCGCCCAGTGAAAGGTGGGAATTTGAGAAATTCCATGGATCTCAGCCAGGAATACAAGGACAGGCTGGAGTGCTACCTTGGGAAAGAATGTAGAAGGATTGTCTTGTATCTGGGTGGGTGTTGCTCTGTCCATGATTCGGATTTCTGGTGAAGTCTGACTGATGTGGGTAAATCTGATTGTGCAAGTTTCCTGTATGTTGCCCCTTTGTCAGGGAGGGAGACCCCACAAGTCTGCATGGTATGAGGTAGCACATTTTCCCAGAGGAAGGGGGAGCAGCATCCTCAGATGAAGGGTTGGGAAGCTCATCCAGACCCGATAGAAAGATGGGAACCAAACAGGTCTTGTGTTTGCTAGTTTTGCTTTATTATTTATTCAGGACCCAATAAGCATCCCTGTGAGAAGACAGAAAAAGAGACCAAGTGAGAGTGTACAAAATAGAGAATAAAACATCCACAGAAACACAAAGCTTCAAAAAGACTTCATCATTCCTTGGGTGTAGTAGGCTCGATGACGGGCTCATTCCCCATGGGCAGGCAGCAGGATTGACCATTTAAACATATCCCAGCCTGGCGTTCTGACTCAAGGCAAAATTCCTGGCAGTCGCCATTTGGACGCTCACAGACCTCCTTGAATCTGCCCCTGGCTGCATAGAAAAGAGGGTTATTATAACTATTTATGTCTCCCTGAATTTTTATTGGATTACTTGGTACGAGGAGCGTTTGGAAACAATCTTGGGCGAATTGTTGTTGTTGTTGTTGTTGCTATTTAATTTCTTAAACCAGTGCTTAAAAAATCTGCTTTCACTCAAAGTTTGGATCTTGGGCATTCTTGGAAATCAGGCAATATCGGGTGCATCTGAGCACCGAAAGCCTAGACCTGGATGACCCTGCCTCTGCGGAAGGTCTATGGGGCGTCTGCTGAGGCCAGTTTTCCTCCTCCTTATCTCCTATCTCGCTGATGGCAGGGATTAGCTTATGTAGTATCTTGTGCTGCTGATTTTCCTAAAGCAGAAGAAACTTGTTAGAGAAATCTCTGTGTTGGTGTGTATCTTTCAAAAGTGCAACTAAAAGAGAGATCTAAAAAGAGAAGACACTTCAGGGAGATTGTTAGTGAGGCTGTTTTCCCTGGGGAAGGGAACAACATCCCCACATATCTCATACGTAGATAGAGTCCCTGTCCTGTCAGCCCTTGTCTCTCTGAAACCGGCCTCGGAGTTTGCAAGCCTGCAACTGAACAAATACAGTTGTTACAAACATTGGGTAAGTGTTTGACCTGTGTTCTCTTACTGTTGTGGGGTGAGCCACACACGTTGAGGTGCTCAGGTTCAAAAGGGGGGCACTTTTGAGTCATCTCCATATGTAACAAAGTGCACCTTTCCCATGACAACTTCTTAAGCTCTTTGCTGATATTAAGAGAGGTACCCACACGGGCACTTCTAGGCGTTTGTCTTCTGAAAAACAAAGGCCAGTCCTTGGAGAGCTTCAGATCGGTAAAGGGCCTTTATATACATTCAGTAAATGCCTATCAAATGAATCGAACTGAAGTTCAAATGCATTCAGTTGAATTTAACTCTTCAGTATTCACAAGGCAGTTAGTTAATGGATGTGAAGATCAACCTCAGATTTTTACTGAAAATGTGAACTGAGAAGTAATTTTAAGGGTATTTTTTTTTCCTGGGGGTTTTTAAAGATTTTATTTATTTATTTATTTAGAGATCATGTGTGAGTGTGCATGTGAGTGGCGGGAGGGGCAGGGGTAGAGGGAGAGAGAAAATCTCTAGTAGACTCTGTGCTGAGCCCGGAACCCAACATGGGGCTCGATCCCATGATCCTGGGATCATGACACGAGCTGAAATCAAGAGTCAGACGCTTAACCGACTCAGCCACCCAGGTACCCAGTTTTCTGTTTTACATCGATGATCATACTAAGGCTGAGCACTATGTAGAAACGAGCTGCAATCTGACTAATCAGTCTGGAATACCCCGTTATTCCTGGACTTCTTCCATTCTCTGATGGTGTGGTTTCCTGTTCGACCTCACTTTTTGAGGAGGTGTTCTTTGGGCACAGGAATCACAGCCTATTTCCCCCCCTCCCCCCCGTCCATACCAGAACCTGGCTGAAGGCTTGACATATAACAGGTATTCGGTCAGTGACTGGGAAGTCATTAATCAGAGCTCCTGCCCATCCTGGAACCCACTCCCTACGCAGATGTGTCCTGAAGCTCCTCATCCCAGCACGGGTATCAGAAATGTTTCTGCCTCTGCTTTTCTAACCATCACACTACTTTCCCTTATTTGGGTTCAGTGACAGTGGAAACAAAACAAAACAAAAATGAATTCGTTTTCAACGTTTGGAAGACTTGTTTAAAAGTTTTAAGACTTGGTGAAAAGCATTCATTTCCTAGAGATAGGGACTTTCTTCCATCCACCCCATACAGTTAGTGAGGGTGACCGCTTAGTATGTACTTATCAGACGGTCTTTAGCAAAGCCACGTGGACACTTACCTTTTAAGCTGAAGTCACCAGCTTTGTGTGCTCCTGAGTTAATGTCATTGGATATGGCATCACCTTTCACCCTCTCTAGAGTCAGAGAAAGGAAGCAGCACAGTGGACCCCTAGCGGGGGAGGTGAGGACCACGCCCTGAGGGACAGGGAGCTCATTCCTTCAGTGTGGGGGGAAGGACTCGCTTTTCAGGGTCTTGATCTTTCCTCTCTAAAACATGAGAAATAGACTCGATCATCAGACCTTTTTGAATCTTATCAATGACAGTGAGTGATTTTATGGTATCTGTACCTATCACAGCTTCGGTGCTCATTGTAACAAGGATAACTGTTCTTTTGTTTTGCTTAAAAAAGATACTTTCGTGTTTGTTTAAAAAAAATACTTATGCTTCCCTTTAAACAAGAGAAAGCATTTTCAAGTTAATTCCTAATGCGCTCCGTGAGGCTCTTACATATTAACTCTTCACAGAGGGATGGGGTAGCTTAGTCCCAGCCCCAGGGGCATAGTTCCAGCCTGTTGTTCAGCCCCAAACTCTTGTGAGTGTGGGTTCGTGGATATGCTTCCCACACATACACACACGCACAATATTCCTAAAGGAAAGATTCAGATGAAAGCCTTGGACAGACAGCCTCAAACACTCTCAGTACTGAACTGCTTCCATGATTTTCCCTCCAAAGCTCCTCCGGTCAGACCTTCCAAGGCTTAGGGCCTGAAGCTTCAAGCCTTGTGTTGCTTTGGGCTTTAGTCCTTCTTTTGGTGATGTCTTTTCCTCATTTAGGAAATCTCTCCATCTGTGCCAGGGCTGTCTTTTGGGACTTGGTGACTCTCCCCTGGGCAATACAGCAACCCAACTTCTTGGGAGTCCGGGGCCATCATAGCCTCCTTTGTACGCCTGCTTCCTAGAAGGGGCGTCCCCTACTGTGCGTGCCTGACAAGTATCTGATCGCCAAACTGGTTTCTCACCCCCAGACTCTCCACACCAGAAACTCCCCCCCCGCCCCACTTCCTCCAGATTAGCTCCCCTGAAACCAAGTTGCAACCACCTTAGAAGCTGCACCCTCCGCACAAACCTGACGGACGACCTACCCGATTAGCAGTAAGCAATCCTTTAAGACCCAGCTAGAAAAGTTGGGATTCACCAAGAACAGGCATGCCTCCCATTATATTTTCTGGTGGAAATTGTGGGGAGCATCCTTTTGCAAACAACATAAAGCACAGCCATCAACAGTTCCTTCAACTATAGGAGGACGGTCCCACCTCCATACATCTATGCCTGTTTTCCTGTCCCTTCCTCATCCATGAGGTCCTGAATTCTCAGGAACAGAGAGAAGAAGACATTCCACTTGATGTAGAGCAGGAGGTTGCTTCTTCCTCCTTGGATCTACATGTCTCGAGTTCTAGGAAATTGAATGATGCTGGGTGTCTTGTCCCTTCCTTGGGTGAAAGTGAGGAGCGCCCCACAATTACACATCTGTACCGGCCGCCTTATACCGGTCTGGCCCACGTTTGCAGGCTGAATGAAGGAGGACACGTCCACTGCCGTGTTATTTCCAATGCCCGTGTTCAAGTTCTACTGTAGAAGACTAGATGTTGAAAAGGAGGAAGAGAAACCAGGTGTTGGGATGGAGCCTCAAGAGACAGAGTCAAGTGCAGGAGACCAACAGGACGAAGGAGTAAAGGGTTGGCTACGTCTTAGACTGGAGAAAGCCTTTCAAGGAGGTGCCTTTGCCCGTCCCTCTGCCGGGGCCCCCACAGCCTTGGCGTGGCTCTTAGGGTTACTAATTTTTGCTGCAAGTAAGTAGAGGACTTTGGAAACTAAGATTTACTAGAAGAATGCCCCCCCCCTCCTTCTTTTTTTTGGTTATCTAGATCTAGAAACCGCAGGGAAACTTGCCTGATTAAATCCACCCTCAGGGATGGAGCAAAGAGGGTTTCGAGCACTTGAAACACCCCTGGCTTCGCTTCATCTAACTGAGAGCTGCTGGGGGGACCAGGAGCCAGCTAGCTGCGGGTGGCAGCCCCCAGCGCCTCCAGACTTCCTCGGAGCCCCCTGCTCCGGGCGCAGGTCGCGGTGACTTTGCTCCTAATACTGGCGGCCTGTACGGCCTCAGGCACTGGACTCTTAGCAAGGCTTCAGCAAAGTGTCTTTCGTTACCTGGTAGAGCTTGGCTCATAAAGAAGAGAAGGGTAACGAGGAGGGCCACAGGCCTCCTGGCTGCTGGGAGGAGAAAGCCTGGCTTCATTTCCAACAGGCAGAGGACACTTCCGTCTGTGGCTGTCCGGGGCTGAGGCAGAACGTCTGTCTGGGTGACAGGCGCCCTTCCACACCTCATGAGCGACACTCGTGGACAGCGGGGTGCTGTGCACACACAGTGGCCTTCGTGACAAAACTGAGAATCCTTGTTCTGTCGGACCCTCAGTTCATGAGGAGGAGGTGGGTGCCCAGTGTTGACCAGAAAAGCTTGCCAAATGGGAACGAACGCTACGAACCCTTGGGCAGCACATCAAAGGGCACAAACAGCGCTGTCTGTCCTCAGTTACAATGAGAAACCAGTCCGGTTAGTTAGTGACCAGACGTTTTGTTAGTGAATACTTCCCAGGCTTTGCTAATGAGGAATCCCCACGTTCACTCCTGGTCCGAATGCCCTCAGTGCTCCGCTCCCAGCACACCGTGTGTCGTTTGCCCAACACGCCCTTACCTCCCCCACAAAGGTGTGGGCTTCTTCCTTGCTGGGACCATGCTTTGGTCCTCGAAGCAGGAATCACGTGGTCCTTTACTTTCAAACCCTCCTCCTCGGGTGGAACAAGGCAGGGCAGTGAAATGTCACTGAACGTGGAGGCACAAGGTCTGGATTTAGGTGCTGAATCTCCAGACCTGCCATTGACTAGAGGTATGGACCTTGGCAGGAAGACCGTCTTCCTTGGATGTCAACAGCACCTACAGAGATGTAGTCGGTCGAAGCCAGACCAGGGGGCTCTTAATCACTATTGTGCATGAAACTAACAGGGAGAGTGGCTTTCTCATGCAGACACTTAGACCCACTCCCAACATTTTCAGTTTGGCCGGGTGGAGTGAAGGCTACAAGTCTGCTTTAACCAGTTGCCCCAGTAATTATTCTGAAACTTATTCTGGAATACTCACTGGAAGATACCAACTTAAATCATCTCTCAGATTCTTTCTAGTTCGAATACCGGAGAATCCTATGTTCTTTTGTCTTAGTAGAAGTCTCAGGTTTGGCTTTTGTGACTGACAGCCTCATGTGCATGCATGCGTGTGTGGGGCATGGAAGGGTAAAGCACACATCTTAATCTGTGCAAAACGAAATGCCAGTTTTATAACAGAACTCGGGAACTGGCCTGGGGGATTTACTAAATTGCCAGGGCAGTCTATTTGGAAGAAGGCTGTTGCAGTGATAGAGGCTAGATGAGACTCCAAACTAAAACAGTGTGAGTGTATAGAGGGGAGGGAAAACAGTCAAGAAATTCTAACCCCATAGTGACGTATGTGGAGAAAGTGGGCATATATGAGTTATCTAGTGTTTTCATTGGAGTGCCTAAGTAAATGGCAACAACATTTGCTAAGATCTGAAATAGTCACCGAAGTTTAACTGGAAGCCAGCCTCCAAAATGGCTCTTCCTGAGCTCCCTGCCTAGTACTCGTACCCTTGTCCAGTTTCCTTCCATACTGAGGGAGCGGCGTGTGTAAACGGTAGGATACTGCAGGAGCGACGAGTGTAAGTTCTGACAGGTCGTAAGAGAGGTTATAGCTTCAGGCCAGAGTTACTGGAACCCTCACTCTGGGTAAAACCAGCTTACATTTGACAAAGACACTCAAACAAGACTGTGGAGATGTCTGCATGGTGAAGAACTAAGGCCTCTTGTGAGTGAGCCATCTGGAAAGCTCGTCCTGCAGACCCAGTAAGCCAGGGCTGGCAGATCCCAATCTCCTTGCTTTCCAGCCCAGCACCGGCATTTCTGTGACACCCAGGGGAGCACAGAACATTTCCAGAGGCTCGGGCAGGCTTTATAAAGCCATCCTTGTGCATCTATTTCAGAAATACGGGTCCTGGGGTCCTGAGGGTAGAAAATTCTGTGAGGGCTCACGTGGGTGGGAAACTCTCTCCAGTCTTCTGGCCAAGAGCACTTCCTGGGCCCCCAAGTTGACCTGGAACGTATTTCCTCTAACAAAACTCCTGAAACTGATAAGCTTCCTGAAAGGTTTAAGTCCCTCTGGAGATAGGGGCTAGCTTCTGCTGGCAGGGAGACCCAAAGAAAGCATCCCTGTCCAGCCTCCGCCTCGGGGAACATTTGTGAGCACCCTGGAAGGCCCAGCAACCACGTGTTTGGTCTCCAGGTGAAAGCCGGGCATCTCCGCCCTGTCAGAACCAGTACAAAGCTTTCTAAGTGACCTCTGGGGCCGAGGAACCACTCCTGATTGCATGGACGGTGTAAACAGCATCTGGGACCCTCCCGAGACTTGGGGGGACTTTTCTAAATCACCTCAGGGACTCCAGGACCACTGGTTCCTACTTGGAATGGCAGGGGAGGGTGCCCAGGCCCACCAGAGCTTCCTCAAAATGTTCTAGGTCAGTGTGTGCTCCAGACGCAGCCGTTGCTGACAGAGGAAGCGCGGGGAGGGCGGCCTGGGATGCCGGAGGGTCTGCGGATGGGCTGCTTCCCCGAGTGTGCAGCGAAGGCGGGAGCTGTTCTGAAAGGCACTGGGGAGGGCGACGGGCCCCCAGAGCAACGGCAGAATTTTCTAAATTTTCCAAGGACCTGGAGGAACCACAGCTGCCAGCCCGTGTCACCCCCCCTGCTGGCCAGGGGACAAGAAGATCGCACCTCGGACAGACAGACCCTGGCGGAGAGAGGGCACCTATAAGGCCTGACCAGGAGGGGCCTGGGAAGAGCGGCCAGCAGGAGGGCAAGCAGGCAGAAAGGGTAGTGCTGGGTCTTAAAGTTCCGTGAAGACAGTGCTTCTGTGTGCGGTGGGGGACAGCTGTGGCTCTGGAGCCCTGCCTTCCTGCGGGCGGGGGGGGGGAGCCCTGCCTTCCTGCGGGGGGGGGTGGGGGGAGCCCTGCCTTCCTGCGGGGGGATGGGGGGAGCCCTGCCTTCCTGCGGGCGTGGGGGCGGGGGGAGCCCTGCCTTCCTGCCGGGGTGGGGGGGAGCCCTGCCTTCCTGCGGGGGGATGGGGGGAGCCCTGCCTTCCTGCCGGGGGGTGGGGGGGAGCCCTGCCTTCCTGCCGGGGGGTGGGGGGGAGCCCTGCCTTCCTGCCGGGGGGTAGAGGGGAGCCCTGCCTTCCTGCGGGGGGGATGGGGGGAGCCCTGCCTTCCTGCGGGGGGGATGGGGGGAGCCCTGCCTTCCTGCGGGGGGATGGGGGGAGCCCTGCCTTCCTGCCGGGGGGAGCCGTGCCCAACCAGCCATTGGCCCAGTTACAGAAAGCTGCGGAGTGTCCTGTGGCGGGCAGGACCAGAGTCCTTCAACCTCCCCTCAATATTCTCCTTCAGAGGTCCATGCACGAGGCTCTGTGCTCCCCGGGCCCCCCGGAGAGCCACCTTTTCCTCCTGCGGCTCACGTTTGCCATCACGACACACAGGACATGGTGCAGTCCTGGGACTCTGATCCAGCGCCCCCACATCAGAGCCTTGTCCTTCCCTCAGAGGAGTATGTACTATAAGCTCCATCTCCTTAGTTTAATACTGTAATTACTAAAATCACTAGTATTTCTGTTATTTTGTTGATTATCATGATCGTTCTGATGGTTGTTCATCATTAATTTCTGTAATTAGCATCCTAGCCTTGGCTCACGTTTGCGGTAGTTCTGCAACACTGCATAGAGGCTCACTGTTTGTAAAGGCTGCATGGTTTCCTAAAGATGGAAAAACGTAGCAAAACCCTCGAGGACCCAGTAGCCATGTTTGCCGGCCTGTAAGCCCAGGTGAGGGTCTTCTTGGCACACCAGAGTCACCGCAGAATTCTCTGAGTCAACTCGGGGGCCCGGATCCGCTCCTGCAGGCAAGGACGAGGCAGGAATGCCATCCCGGGCCTTCCTGAGACTCTTCTGTAGGCAGCGAGGGTATCGGGGGGACGACTCTTGAGCGGCTGAGCCCCTAAAACTGTACAAGTCCCCTCAAGGTGCCAGCAACCTCTTCTTCTGTCATCGGTGACCCAGGAAGACCCGTCACAAAATTTTCTTCTGAGTCTCCTCAAGGTCCCGGGCGCTGCCCTACTGTTCTGGAAAGGACGGACAAGCACGCGCCTCTCAGAATTCTGTATCGGCTCAGAGCCCAGAAGTTGCCGTTGCCACCAGCCGAGGAACAAGCGTGTCCTAGGCCTGCCTGAACCTCTGGAAACATTCTAAGTGCCTTCGGGTGCCCTGGAAATCTGGTACTGCCCTGGAAGGCACAGAGCTGGGGACCCTCCAGCAGGGGCAAGGGCAGTGTTGAGGGGGCAGGGAGTCCTTGAACCACTTGTGTGGGCCTCTCGCCCCCTGCTGGTCCAGGCCCAGTACTTGCAAACACCTTCCTATCACCCCTCTGCTGAGCCGCGCTGCCGCCCCCAAACAGGACCCCCAGGGCTGTGTGGGGAAAAGCTTGCAGGAGGGCATCGAGGCAGTGAAGCCTGAGGCAATGCTGGGGCTGAATGGAGGTATTTTTCTAGTGGATCTGACTGGCCAAAGATGTTCTCGTTGTAAACGTGCCCAACGTCTCAGGAGGGCAGAGGGTACCTTTCCAGGGGTGCCCTGGCTCCCTCAGGTCAGGGCCTGCCACCGCAAGGGACATGGAGTCTTTCAGGAGGTCCTCCTGTGAAAGGGCACTAGTCGGTGCAGCTGGATCCTGGGGGCAGCTGCGCGTTTGTGTGTCTGCTGGGGACCCTCGTAGTCATCTCTGGTAACCGGACGCCCTTCATGAGTAGAAAAACTATATTCATTGCTGTGGGATAGAACCACAGTTATAATCGGTAATAACAGTGGTCGTAATTCGAACCGATGGAGATCAACAATAATGATGCTCATCGTCATCATTATATATATAATTATATATAATATAAATATATATAATATATAACCATTGACAATATTGACAATAATACTCAACCGACGGACTTAGGACACAGAGAACAGATTTCCCTTAGTGAATAATAGGTACGGATATTGGGCCTCATGGGGTAGTTTTGAGTCCCAGAAGGCAAAGACGAACAGCCAGAAAGAGAAGAAAATCAGCTTGGAGGTAGGCATGTGCAAACACGCGGCCTCCTAGGTGAACCTTGGGTTAGTAGGCCTACGGGGGACTTCTAACGTACCCCTCGTCCTGGGCCTCCATGCCAGCCAGCGCCCGGCAGCTTTCAGGAGATGAGACAGCTGGCTGATGAGGCAGGGCTCCCTCCCGAGGAGGCAGGGCTCCAGACCCACGCATGGCGCCCAGAAGCACAGACTATGACAAAGAGTAAGCCCCCAGCATTTTGTCATCCCAAACCTTCTGGTGCCCTTCTGCTGTCTGCTCTTCCATGGCCCCTCATGACTGATACGTGTGGGTACTCGTATCTCCTCCAAGGGCTGCTGGAGGGAGTCACCCTTCACTCTTCCCTACCTGAGGGAGTGAAACAGCCAAAACTCGCGTCCCCGGGTTTCCTAGAAGCTTCTGTGTTTGCTCCAATGGGCCAGTCACCCTTTCAGTGCCTTTGCATATTGCTCCAGTCTTTCCTGGAAACCCGAGGAGACTTAGAAAATTTCCCAAAGCTCGGGAATTCTGGGAGGCTCTCTGTGTGCATCTTTTGCTGTGGGCTCCTAAACATACCGAGGAGATTCTGCAGAGGCTCTGGTGAGCAGGTCGGCCCCTTCCTACCATTCCGGGTACAAAGCAGTGACTCCTGGGCCCTGAGCTGACTTATTAAGAAACCTGAAAACTCAGTTGGGTAACAGAAGCCATTCATGACCCTTTCCAGCCCGTGGGAGGGGTTTGTGGACCTGAGTTAGTACTTAAAAAATCTTTAGGGGGCCCAGTTGGTGCCAGGAAGCCTTCCCTGGGGGCTGCAGGTGTGCATATAGAGTTGCTGGCATGTGGAGGACGTGCCTCATATTTTCCAGAGCCTAAGACAAGACCAGAGTGTCCTTTCCGAGTCTCCCCGGCTGGTGGGAGCAGGTCCTTGCATCAAGAGGGAACCTGGAATATTTCAGGGGGCCCAGCCTTTGAACTAGCATCAGGCAGTGCATGGGGAGCCTGGAGGTCCTGGTTTATGTATGTCTTCGGGTTCCCTTTATATCATCTTCGGTAGACTGACAACCTTCACGAACTGAGAAACTGTATACCACATTGTATAACAACAATCACACAAAAGATCCATGACAAGAACTGTAATAATAAATGGTGAATCACAACAGTAACAGTCACGATGATGATCATGATGATACAAATGTTAATCAGCTTAAAGAAGATAATATTAAAGTAAAGAGTTGGAGATTGAGAATGGATTTCTTTGAGTAAATGACAATGTACTGATATAGGGCCTCATGGTATAGTTTGGAGACAGAGTCCTAGGACCGCACCATGAAATGCGGTCTGTGATGGCAAAGAAGGGCGGTCGCAGGGAAAAGGAAACAAGCCACATGAGGCCATGGGTGAAAGTGGGGCCCCTTGCACCAGCACCGGGACACATCACTACCGAGCGTCGGTCAGGGACCCTGGTCCAGGTCCTGCCAACCACAGGCCACTCAGAAGCTTTCTGTGGTTCTGCCACATGGATGGCTGGGCAGGGTTCCCAACCAGGAAGGAGTGACCAGACCCACACTGCCCCCTCAGAAGCCCCGCCTACATGGGGCATTGAGCCCCCAGCTCTACATCAGATCTCACCTCCTGTCTACCCGTCTGCCATCTAGTTTTCCCGGGCCCCATTATGTTAGAAGTATCTCCATACCATGATTGGAGGGCATCATCCTTGGTACTTCCCCACTAGCAGGGGGCAAAACAGGCCGGCACCTGTGGTTCTGGGGCTTCCAGAGAGGACTTAGATGATTCTGAGTTTGCTCAGACTGGCAGATAGCCCTCTACAGGACTTGTAGTCAAGCTCCAGGCTTGCACACCTGAGGTGCTTAGAAAATTTCCAGAGGTTCATGCAGTCCTACTGGTTCCTAGAGCTCAAAAGAGAACTTAGAAAAATCTGTGGAGTCTCTGGAAGAGGGTGAAGAACTCTGCTGCCAGTCCAGAGAGAAAGGAGCAGTTCCATTGCCTGAAAGAGACTCCTACATCAAAGTTCTTGTGTTGGAGGAGAACATTGAAAAAACAGAAACCAAACGAATATGCCTTAAACCAGTGGAAATTTCTCTAGGACAATACTGGCCAAAGCCTGAATCCAACCTCAGGAAGACAGAATTCCCTATGCCTTCCAATGCTGTCATGATTCACGAGTCAAAATACAGAATGGGAAAGCCACCTGCTCAACCATTCAGCCCAGGGACATCCCTGCTCAGGTGGCAATGCGCATTGGCAAAGTCCCATATGTGGGAGAGGGCCAGGGGTAACAAAAGGAATAACAAGAAGAGTAAGACGTCTCTTGATGTATCCCAGTCAACAAATGTTGACGCACAAGCATGCACACACGCACACACAGAGTCACTCGTGGATGAAGAAATGAGGGCAGAAGGTTTGTCTTTGTGTATACCAGTGCCGATAGGTAGTGGAGAGAATGTTCCAGGGTGAATTCATACGTAGGAAGTATTTTCTGACATGGAGTAGCCTAGGCATGTGGAGGGACTATCTTTATGTCTTTCTGCATGTGTTCATGGGACATTAAACTCAGTGTGCATCTGTGTATCCTGGGCTTTGGAGTGTAGGTCTCCACTGCAAGATTTCTGGAGAGGACTGGGTCTATTGCTGGGTCTGAGGACATGCCAGTTGTGGTGTTTGGAAAGTCAGCTGATGCTGGGCATGGGATGTTTCCATTTTTGCAATATGGGACCCATGTTCAGTGACTTAGAAGAACTGAATGTGGAAGTGTTTGTGTGATACGGGGGGTAGGGGGTTTTGTTTTCATGCTTCCTACTGGTATTGAGTGTTGTCAATGTAAGTTCAATCTTTGGCAGGTTGTCAAAGTAAGTTCAATGGTGTGTTCTTAAGGGGCAATGGGGCTGGGCCATCTACATAGCTTTTGGCATGTTTATTATACATTTTGTGGTTCACCTGGGGGTTATATGGGATAAGTGTGTGCATTTGGGACTGCAGGTGTGTGTGCATATTGCCTGGCCTTGGTCAGATTTGGGATTTTGTATTTGGACACAAGTTTGTTTTATATGCATTCAGAAATGAGAGGAGTATGTATTTGTGTTCTATATGAAGATGGTATTTGAATTCATAGACTTTTGTGGTTAGAAAGACTGCAGGTAAATGGTGTATTCGAAAATTAGGAGCAAAAGACCCTCTGCTTTAATAATGGAGGTTTTTAGGGAGATGTAAATGAGTCAGGAATAATTTTTTCTGATGTTCTAAGCTACATAGTATTAATTATCTTATAAAGTTGTCCCAATTGCCACTAACAAAAAAGTTACCTGCCACCTTTCATTAAATGAATAGCAAAGATGATTACTGAAGGCTCCCCTCTGACATACACACCCGCCATCTCTGCCAGTGCTTGTGCTGTTGGGGGCATCCCAAGGGACCAGGAACACATTGTGCTGGCTGTGATGACCCAGGGAGGGCATCGTTGGCCCTCCAGGACCAGTAAACTTTTCCAAATATATTCATGGACATAGAAACTGCTCTTGTCCTCCTGAAAAGGCTGGAGAGGGTGAACTTGCAGCCAGGAGCTTCCTCAGAATTATCTGCATCAGCTTAGAGCCCAGCACCCTTCAGAACACTGTAAGACATAAGGACGCTGACCAGGAGGGGCTGGCTCCTCAGGAGGCTGGAATGAGGGAGCTGTCATGAACCTGGAGCTCCACCGTTAACTGTCCGATCTCAGGAAGGCCATTTGGAGGGACTGGCCTGGAACATGGCTGGAGAGTGAATTTTCATCACAGACTCATTGTTTGTGTTCTTCGTCTCCCACTTTTCTACCTCTGGGTTGTTGTGCTTTCTTCACTTTCAACATGGCATGATTACAGTATTAATATACACACCCACACGTGAACGTATTTTCATCATGAAAAAAAAATGAGACAAATGGTGTCTGAGCATTCCAAAGATCTCAGCAGAATTTCAGGACAAAGGCAAACAAATGTCTCAACACCGGGGGACACCATATTCACAAATTTCATACTTTATACCCTCTCATGTGGTCAAGTCCCCAGGTAGAGGAATCAGAATCTCCAAGCTCAAGCTCCTTCATTCCACCCTCCTAAACCCAACAGAGAAACCGCTTCATTCCACAACAGCTCCCTAGTTTGACTCACAGCACAACTCTGCTCTCAGCTGGAGGCTCCCTCAGATGTCAGGATATTCAGGGCACTTGACGGTGTGCGGGGCAGGGACCTCTGCAGCTCCATCTGTTAAATGTGTGTTTCTTTTTCGGTGGGACGAGTGTGAACACTGAACTCACCTGTGCGAAACAGCTCACATCACATCCCAGGAATGATGTGAACACAGGTTCTCTTACACACATGCATTCCACCTACTCATCAGGCCATCAGAGTGACCCTCTTCCAAGTGCCATCCTCCAGTCATTATGATTATGTAGGGCTGTGTCAGTTCCTCAAAAGGGGACTCATTCTTTAGTGAAGGCATTTTTCTTTTTTTCCTTTTATTACTTTCTCATGATTTTTTAAAATTCTATTTTCTGTTATGTTAGTCACCATACAATACATCATTAGTTTTTGATGTAGTGGTCCATGATTCATTGTTTTCATATAACACCCAGTGCTCCATGCATAACGTGCCCTCCTTAATAACCATCACTGGGCTAACCCATCCCCTCACTCCCCTCCCCTCTAAAACCTTCAGTTTGTTTCTCAGAGTCCATAGTCTCTCATGGTTCGTCTCTCCCTCCGATTTCCCCCCCTTCATTTTTCCCTTCCTTCTCCTAATGTCCTCCGTGCTATTCCTTATGTTCCACAAATAAGTGAAACCACATGATAATTAACTTTCTCCGCTTGACTTATTTCACTTAGCATAATCTCCTCCAGTCCCAACCATGTTGATGTAAAAGTTGGGTATTCATCCTTTCTGATGGCTGAGTAATATTCCATTGTATATATGGACCACATTTTCTTTATCCATTCATCTGTTGAAGGGCATCTTGGCTCTTTCCACGGTTTGGCTATTGTGGACATCGCTGCTATGAACATTGGGGTGCATATGGCTCTTCTTTTCACTACATCTGTGTCTTTGGGGTAAATACCCAGTAGTGCAATTCCTGGGTCATAGAGTAGCTCTATTTTTAATTTTTTGAGGCACCTCCACACTGTTTTTCAAAGTGGCTGTACCAACTTGCATTCCCAACAACAGTGTAAAAGAGTTCCCCTTTCTCCACAACCTCTCCAACATTTGTGGTTTCTTGCCTTGTTAGTGAAGGCATTTTTCTAAGGAATGCCTGGAAAATATTTCTTCATTTTATTACTACTATAACAAAAACATAGAAGTAATTATACTTCAATGCACTCTTTCTTTTCACTCCTCAGCTTTCATGGGACCTAATTCTCAGCCAGGGAAATAGAGATTCAGAGATGTGGGCAGACCTTAGTCTACTAAGTCACCATCTTATAAGCTTGGCTTTTCATAGGGAACTTCCAAACAATGCGCATCCTACGTGCACCCACTTATCACTTCGGTCAACTTCCAGCCTCCTGAAGCATTCTATGTGTAAACCAGAACACAGAAGATTTGATGGAGAAGGTGGGTTGGAGGCTGGATGGTTTACACTGGCAGAACTGTATCACTTGACTTCTATGTAGAGAGAGGGGGATGAAGACTGAATGGGGGAGAGGTTCAGGTAGCTGGATTCCTTGGCCCCAAATCATATACAGCCTTCCTTAGTCTGTGTCCAGTTCCCCACTGATCTGAGATGAGTCAGGTGAGCTCAGGTGAAGTGATCTCCACCCTGGAGGCACTGTGGGCAGGGCTCCCCCGACTCCCTCCACAGGATCCCCAGTGTTTACTGTTCCCCTGCCTAAGAGAACATTATCTTTCCAGAACTTAAATCTATGAGTCCAGATATTTAATTTTTTTTTTAAAGATTTTATTTATTTATTTGACAGACAGAGAGATATCAAGAGCAGGAACACAAGCAGGGCGAGTGGGAGAGGGAGAAGCAGGCTTCCCGCCGAACAGGGAGCCCGATGTGGGACTCGATCCCAGGACCCTGGGATCATGATCTGAGCCGAAGGCAGACGCTTAACGACTGAGCCACCCAGGCGCCCTATTTAATATTTTTAAAAAAGGTAAAAGTTGGAGAAATTTGTGTAGGTTTTGGGAAAACCAGAAGAGTTCTTCTTCAGGAATCATCTTTGAGAAATTTCTGCAGCAAGAGTAGTTGGGATTTAGTTTTGCCAAATTCCCTCTAGTATGAACTTCAGAATTTATGAAGGAGATAGAAAAGATTTTCACTTACATATTTCACAATTAATATTTATTAAGGGTATAAATAAGGCAACTGAAATCTGAGAATCCAGTTTTACTGTGTTTACTGTTCTTGTCAGAGAACAGGCATTTCAATCAGGTGTATATAGAAATAATGAAAAACTAATATTGTCCACACTTGACACAAAATATTTAGAGATAGAAAAAACGCAGATTAAAACATCTGACTTTTCAAAATTAAAAACGTTCTTTCGGGTAACTCCGGAGTAAAGATAAAGAAAAATGTGAAATGTAGGAACTCAGGCAATTTGCTGATGTCATGCACATTTGGCTCAAAGGTATCTGAATTCATACATCTTCTCCAGATGTGCGCAATCACACCGAGGCCTCGGCCGTCCACCCTCACTGCCGATGCTGGGCCCGCGAAGTCCTTCCGCCGCCCCGCGAGCAGGGAAGACAAACGGAAGCTACCGTCTGCGGTTTCGCACAGGTGAGTTCGGCGTTCACACCCGTCCCACCGAAAAAGAAACACACATTTCACAGGTGGAGCTGCAGACGTCCCTGCCCCGCACACCGCCTGCATCTCCGCAGAGGTCCCCGCACCCGGGCCGCCCCTCCGAGCCCGCGGACCCCCAGGCACGCACAAAGGGTTTTTTTATTTAAGCCGTTCTCAAACTGTTGAGAAGGAAACAGCTCCGCACTCCATATTGCTGGCGCCAACGCTACGCTGTTACCTTAGAGTACCTGACTCATTAACCTGTTACCTTAGAGTACCTGAATCATTAACCTGAAGCCGAGTAGGGCAGCCCGGCCCCACAGAACACCCTACGCTTTCACCCGGACGCAGAAGCGCCGACCCAGGCTCTGTGCGCGGAAGTACGCGCAGACCGGAAACGTCCTGGAGGTGGGGCGGAGGCACGCGCCCGGCTCGCACAAACCCTTCCCTCCGGGCCCCGCCCCACCCGCGCTCGCCGTTTCCGGCCCACCCGGAAGCAGATTTCCCGGATGGAAGGGCGTCTGCGCTGGCGTGAGTTTCAGCGGTTCCAGTTGTACCTGGCACGTCGCTGCCCCCGGTGTTGCGTCCTTCACACCCGGAGTCCGGGGCCTCGCGCACCTCACAGCCCCCACCTCCGCCAGCCTCGCCCGCGGGGAGCCCCGCCCGGTCGCGAGACGCTGTGCTGCTGGTCTGGATCCGCGTCTGTTTCCGGTAGGCTGGCTCCCAAGCCGTCTCCGCCCCAACTCTTCTGCTTCTGTTCTTTGCACCGTCTCCCCTCCGCACCCGGCGCGTGTCAAGTCCCCGCTCGCGAGGTGCGTTCTCGCCCTTCGCGGCACCGGGAGGGCGGCACCAGGACGCTTCGCCCTCTTGACGTCGAATCCCGTAGACCCAGTCCTGAATTCTCCTCCACGCGTCGTTCGGGGTCGGCCCGGCTGCTCCTCGGGCCCCTCCACGGGCACCTCCTCAGGGAGGCCTCGTGCTGGGGCGCTCACCCGCCCCATCCTCTGACACCCCTTGTTCTGTCCCGTCCCTTCCCACTGGCTGTGCCACCAGAGAGTGTGCTTTCCCTGGGCAGGGACATGTTCATTCTCCTTGTGAATGTGGAGTTGGGGCAGGGGGATAAGGGGAAAGAGAGACCGGGGGAGAACCAGGGAAACAGAGCCAAGGAGAGGGACGAGAAAAAGCGGGGGTAAAATTGAGGATAGGGAAGTGGGTCCGATGGGCTTCACTTTTTATATTAACAGCCAAAATTTAGTTTACCCAGTTAGTCTAATATTGCACATCTTTCTCCCCTTGGGTGACCTTTTACCGTAGTGGGCTGTGAACTCTTTCCCAGTTAAGTATGTTTATGTTCTCTTTGCCATGTCTCTGGAAACGATCAAGGATATGCTGGATTGTTGTGGAACTTTGTTGAAAGAGCGCCCATCTGTTCATAATTGAATAAATTACTCAGCTGTTTCCGTTGCTGACCTTCTTTCGTGTTTTCCAGTGCTACTAATTAGGTCTTCTTAATTTCATATTTTTTGATAGTTTAATAGGATGTTCTGGAAAAGAGGAATTAAATATTAGAAATTGTGAGTAAAACTATGACAGAGAAGCGGCTCTTGCTCAGGAATTGAGATGTATGATCTGAAGTTTCTGGGGTAGGAGTGTGAAGGGCAAAACCTGCCACACTGTCCCATCCAGGCCATGTCGTTCCTGTGAGGACAGTGCTGTTCCTCAGGGGGTCGCAAGATAGCTTGAAAAAAGTCCAGACTTTTTAAACCAAGCATAGAACAGAAGTATCTCTCCAAGGAGGAGGGAGGCAGAAGCGGGTTGACTGTGTGAAGGGAGTCTGGAGAGGGAGTAAGAGTGGTGTTTGGGGCTGAGGGACCCGGGAATGGAAGAGAGACAGAAGCTCAGGAGCAGGAGAAATGGAAGCGTCTGCTCTGACCCTGTGCTCAGCAGCTACTAGCAGAGACTATGGGGTCTGTGTTTTCAAGGGAACATAGGTCCAGTGCATATACTCACTGCTGCCACACTGTGTGGGCTTCACTAGGATAGGAGTGTGTTCTGAAGAAACAGAAAAATCCATCTGTTGATCTTCATATAGGAGTTCAATGCTCCTGAATTCACCAGTGTTTCAGCGAACAGCAGAGGACTGTCTCTGCCACATAGCGAATTCCTTGTTTGTGGCTGCCGTACAGCAAAGTGTTCTGTTGACTGGAAGCCCTAAAAGTCATCTCCACACTCAGGAGTGACGCTCAAGATTGATCTTGCCTGAGAAAGCAGCTTTTCATGTGTCCTTTTTAATTTAGTGTTTCCTTGTTTCATTCTTTAATCTTTTATTTAATCTTTCTTTTAACTTTTACTAATTATCTTCTTTGTAAAACTTGAAATGTCAGTTAAACTCTTGCTTCCTTTTACTTTCTTAGTTTGTAAAGTTGAACAATTGGTTCATTCATTTTCAAAACTTCTTTAATAAGTATAAAATTTAAACATTTTTTCTTCTTTTAAAAAAAGATTTATTTGAGAGAGCACGTGCCCACTCCAGTTGGGGGGGCAGCAGAGGGAGAGACAGAGAGAATGTCAAGCAGACTTCACTCTGAGTGCAGAGCCTGATGTGGGGCTCAGTCTCATGACCCTGAGATCATGACCTGAGCCGAAATCAGGAGTCAGATGTTTAACTGAGTTACCCCCGCAGGTGCCTCTAAAGTTTACACATTTTTTTCAGGATAATAACTGTGGTCTTATCCCATGGTTTTGACATTTTTTCTGGAGGGTCAAACAGTTCTAGGACATCCTCACTGAGTCTCCCCTGTCAGCGTAGACCTGTCAGTACAGGACTTTCAACATTCAGGAGGCTCATCCATGAATTAATGTCAGCAAGAATGATGCCCATGAACTAATGGGGACCAAAAGAAAAAAACAAAAACAAAAAGACGAGTGGGATGAGATAGTGTGAGATGAAGAGACATGCTGATGAATGGGCCCCACCTTTCCCTGGATTAAAGGAGACAAGAAGGCAACAGCTAGACATAACAGCAGCCCAGAAACACTTTCTTTTTAAATTCAAATTTCAGATTGGAAGATACCCTAATATTTAAGTGCTAAAAGGATCGATCAAATAGGGAGTAAAATTAGTTTATAAGTAATAACATAAAATTCATGATATGGCAGGGAATAACAGGACCCAAACATAAAGTTAGAGATAAACAACCTAACTGAGATTAAAAGTAATTCCTCACCTGTTAACGGGAAGATGGCATAAACAGGAGATGCGAGTGCAGGAATACTTCAATGGTTGAAAGCATCTACCTCCAAAATTACCTACCTCATTTGTGAAATAAGTTACCAACTATCCGATGAATGAAAGAGGAAAGACAAGTCTATGGAAATTCATCTGTTATAGCAAAGGTTTGAAATAGCATTTATTTTTACATGGGAGTTGGAATTGACATGCAAGACCTAATAGGATTGCCAGGTTTTTTTGAGAAATGACCAAAATGACTTGAGATACAGTGGAATATTTATTGTGCTCCTTACTGGAATTATTTCATTGTGGGAGCTAGAAGATTTTTTTTTTTTTTTTTAAGATTTTATTTAGTTATTTGACAGAGAGAGAGAGTCCAAGTAGGCAGAGAGGCAGGCAGAGGGAGAGGGAGAAGTAGGCTCTCCGCTGAGCAGGGAGCCTGATGCAGGGCTCGATCCCAGGACCCCGGAATCATGACCTGAGCCGAAGGCAACCGCTTAACCAACTGAGCCACCCAGGCGCCCTGAAGATTTTTTTTTTTTAAAGCCAGAAGATTTTCTCTCTGCAGCAGTAGAAATGCCACTTAAATGTATAATTCAGTTGTAAATGAGATACTGATGAAACTATTTACTACGCTGTGTCGTGTGTTAACATTTTCTTTCCTGTTAGCCAAAATATAAAGTATAAGGTTGGCTTCCCATTTTAATAAATTAGTAAATTCTTTTCTAAATTTAAATTTTACGTAGTTAACATACTGTGCAATATTAGTTTCTGGAGTACAATTCAGTGATTCATCACTTACATACAACATCCAGTGCTCATCATAACAAGTGCCTTCCTTAATACCCATCACCCATTTAGCCCATCCCCCACCCACCTGACTCCATAAGCCCTCAGTTTGTTCTCTATTGTTGAGTCTCTTGGCTTGTTTCCCTCTGTCCTTTTTTGCTTTCTCCCTTCCCATATGTTCATCTCTTTTCGTTCTTAAATTCCACATATGAGTGAGATAATACAGGATTTGTCTTTCTCTGACTTATTTCACTTAGCATAATACACTCTACTTCCATCCACCTTGTTGCAAGTGGCAAGATTTCATTTTTTTGATGGCTGAGTAGTATTCCATTGCATATATACACACCACATCTTTATCCACTCATCAGTTGATGGACATTTGGGCTCTCTCCTTAGTTTGGCTATTGTTGATAAACATCGGGGTGCATGTCCCCCTTTGAATCCGTACATTAGGATCCTTTGGGTAAATACCTTGTACTGCAATTGCTGGATGGTGGGGTAGTTCTATTTTTAACATCTTGAGGAACCTCCATACTGTTCTCCAGAGTGGCTGTACCAGTTGGCATTCCCACCAACAGTGTTAAGAGGGTTCCCCTTTCGCCACATCCTTGCCAACACCTGTAGTTTCTTGTGTTGTTAATTTTAGCTATTCTGAACAGGTATGAGGTGGTATCTCATTGTGGTTTTGATTTGTATTTCCCTGAGGATGACTGATGTTGAGCATCTTTTCATGTGTCTGTTGGCCATCTGGATGTCTTCTTTGGAAAAGGTGTCTATTCATGTCTTCTGCCCATTTCTTAACTTGGTTGTTTTTTGGGTGTTAAGTTTGATAAGGTCTTTGTAGATTTTGGTTACTAATCCTTTATTCGAGATGTTTTTTGCAGGTATGTTCTCCCATTCATAGGCTGCCTTTTAGTTTTGTTGGTTGTTTCCTTCACTCTGCAGAAGCTTTTTATCTTGATGAAGTCCCAATAGTTCATTTTTGCTATTGTTTCCCTTGCCTTTGGAGATGTGTCTAACAAAAAGTTGCTGTGGCCAAGGTTGAGGAGGTTTCTGCCTGTGTTCTCCTCTAGGATTTTAATGATGCCTGTCTCACCATTAAGTCTTTCATCCACTTTGAGTTTATGTTTGTGTATGGGGTAAGAAAATGGTCCAGTTTCATTCTTCTACATGTGGCTGTCCAATTTTCGCAACACCATTTCTTAAAGAGACTGTCTTTTTTCCATTGGGTATTTTTTCCTGCTTTGTTGAAGATTAATTGACCATAGGGTTGAGGGTCCATCTCTGGGGTCTCTACTCTGTCCCATTGATCTCTGTGTCTGCTTTGTGCCAGTACCATGCTGTCTTGATGATTACAGCTTTGTCATATAGCTTGAAGTCAGGCATTTTGATGTCATCAGCTTTGGTTTTCTTTTTCAACATTCCTCTGGCTATTCGGGGTCTTTTCTGGTTCCATACAAATTTTAGGATTGTTTATTCCAGTTCTCTGAGAAATGAAGATGGTATTTTGATAGGGATTGTACTGAATGTGTAGATTGCTCTGGGTAGCATAGATATTTTAACAATATTTATTCTTCCAATCCATGAGCCTGGAATGTTTTTCCATTTCTTTGTGTCTTCCTCAATTTCTTTCATAAGTGTTCTGTAGTTTCTAGAGTACAGATCCTTTACTTGGTTAAGTTTATTTCTAGTTATCTTATGGTTTTGATGCCATTGTAAATGGGATCGATTCTTAATTTTTGTTTGTTCTGTCTCATTGTTAGTGTATAGAAGTGCAACTGATTTCTGTGCATTAATTTTATATCCTGCCACATTGCTGAATTTCTGTATGACTTTTAGCATTTTTGGGGTGGAGTCTTTTGGGTTTTCCACATAAAGTATCATGTCATCTGTGAAGAGAGAGTTTAACTTCTTCGCCAATTTGAGTGCCTTTTATTTCTTTTTGTTGTCTGATTGCTAAGGCTAGGACTTCTAGTACTATGTTAAACAACAGTGAGGAGAGTAGTGTTCCTGACCTTAGGAGAAAAGCTCTCAGTTTTTCTGCATTGAGAATGATATTCACTGTGGGCTTTTCATATATGGCTTTTATGATATTGAGGTATGGTCCTTCTATCCCTACACTGTGGAAAGTTTTAATCAAGAAAGGATGCTGTACTTTGTCAGATGCTTTTTCTGCATCGATTGAGAGGATCATATGGTTCTTGTCCTTTCTTTTATGAATATACTAGATCACTACATTTGTATCTTTGGGGTAAATACCCAGTAGTGCAATTGCTGGGTTGTAGGGTAGCTTTGTTTTCAACTTTTTGAGGAAATTCCATACTGTTTTCCAGAGGGCTGCACCAGCTTGCTTCCCACCAACAGTGTAGGAGGGTTCCCCTTTCTCCGCATCCTCGCCAACATCTCTCATTTCCTGACTTAATTTTAGCCATTCTGACTGGTGTGAGGTGGTATCTCATTGATGTTTTGATTTGTATTTCCCTGATGCTGAGGGTTTTGAGCACTTTTTCATGTGTCTTTTGGCCATTTGGATGTCTTTTTTGCAGAAATGTCTGTTCATGTCTTCTGCCCATTTCTTGATTAGATTAGTTGTTCTTTAAGTGTTGAGTTTGGTAAGTTCTTTATAGATTTTGGATACTAGCCCTTTATCTGATATGTCATTTGCAAATATCTTTTCCCATTCTGTCAGTTGTCTTTTGGTTTTGTTGACAGTTTCCTTTGCTGTGCAAAAGCTTTTTATCTTGATGAAGTCCCAATAGTTCATTTTTTGCCCTTGCTTCCTTGCCTTTGGTGATGTGTCTAGGAAGAAGTTGCTGTGGCTGAGGTCGAAGAGGTTGCTGCCTGTGTTCTCCTCAAGGAGTTTGATAGATTCCTGTCTCACATTGAGGTCTTTCATCCATTTTGAGTCTATTTTTGTGTGTGCTCTAAGGAAATGGTCCAGTTTCATTCTTCTGCATGTGGCTGTCCAGTTTTCCCAACACCATTTGTTGGAAGAGACTGTCTTTTTTTCCATTGGGCATTCTTTCCTGCTTTGTCAAAGATTAGTTGACCATAGAGTTGAGGGTCCATTTCTGGGCTCTCTATTCTGTTCCATTGATCTATGTGTCTGTTTTTGTGCCAGTACCATACTGTCTTGATGATGACAGCTTTGTAATAGAGCTTGAAGTCCGGAATTGTGATGCCAACAGCTTTGCTTTTCTTTTTCAACATTCCTCTATTTGGGGTCTCTTCTGGTTCCATACAGATTTTAGGATTATTTGTTCATTTCTTGAAAGAAGTTGATGATATTTTGATAAGGATTGCATTAAATGGCTAGATTGCTCTAGGTAGCATAGACATTTTCACAGTATTTGTTCTCCCAACCCATGAGCATGAAATGTTTTCCCATTTCTTTGTGTCTTCCTCAGTTTCTTTCATGAGTATTCTATAGTTTTTTGAGTAGAGTTTCTTTGCCTCTTTGGTTAGATTTATTCCTAGGTATCTTACCGTTTTGGGTGCAGTTGTAAATGGGGTCAACTCCTTAATTGCTCTTTCTTCTGTCTTGTTGGTATATAGAAATGCAACTGATTTCTGTGCATTGATTTTATATCCTGCCACTTTACTGAATTCCTGTATGAGTTCTAGCAGTGGTGGGGTGGAGTCTTTTGGGTTTTCCACATAAAAGTATCATATCATCTGCAAAGATTGAGAGTTTGACTTCTTTGCTGATTTGGATGCCTTTTAGTTCTTTTTGTTGTCTGATTGCTGTGGCTAGGACTTCTAGTACTGTGTTGAATAGCAGTGGTGATAGTGGACATCCCTGCTGTGTTCCTGACCTTAGGGGGAAAGCTCTCAGTTTTTCCCCATTGAGTAGGATATTTGTGGTGGGTTTTTCATAGATGGCTTTTATGATATTGAAGTATGTGCCCTCTGTCCCTACACTGTGAAGAGTTTTAATCAAGAAAGGATGCTATACTTTGTAAAATGCTTTTTGTGCATCGATTGAGAGGATCATAATGATTCTTGTTCTTTCTTTTATTAATGTATTGTATCACATTGATTCATTTGCAGATGTTGAACCAACCTTGCAGCCCAGGAATAAATCCCACTTGGTCGTGGTGAATAATTCTTTTAATGTACTGTTGGAACTTATTGGCTAGTGTTTTGGTGACAATTTTTGAATCCATGTTCATCAGGGATATTGGTCTGCAATTCTTTTTGATGGGGTTTTGGCTGGTTTTGGGATCAAGGTAATGCTGGCCTCATGAAATGAGTTTGGAAGTTTTCCTTCCATTTCTATTTTTTGGAACAGTTTCAGAAGAATAGGTATTAATTCTTCTTGAAATGTTTGGTAGAATTCCCCTGGGAAGCCATCTGGCCCTGGGCTCTTGTTTCTTGGGAGATTTTTGATGACTACTTCAATTTCCTTAATGGTTATAGGTCTGTTCAGGTTTTCTATTTCTTCCTGGTTCAGTTTTTGGTAGTTTATATTTCTCTAGGAATGAATCCATTTCTTCCACATTATCTAATTTGCTGACATATAGTTGCTCGTAATATGTTCTTAGAATTGTTTGTATTTCTTTGGTGTTGGTTGTGATCTCTCCTCTTTCATTAATGATTTTATTTAGGTCCTTTATCTTTTCTTTTTCATAAGTCTGGCCAGGTTTCAAAGAATCAGCTCCTAGTTTTGTTGATCTGTTCTACTGTTCTTTTGATTTCTGTTTCATTGATTTCTGCTCTGATCTTTATTATGTCTCTTCTGCTGGGTTTAGGCTTTATTTGCTGTTCTTTCTCCAGATCCTTTAGGTGTAGGGTTAGGTTGTGTATTTGAGACCTTCCTTGTTTCTTGAGAAAGGCTTGTATTGCTATATACTTTCTTCTTAAGACTGCCTTTGCTGTATCCCATAGATTTTGAACAGTTGTGTTTTCATTTTCATTGGTTTCCATGAATTTTTTTAATTTTTCCTTAATTTCCTGGTTGACCCATTCATTCTTTAGTAGTATGCTCTTTAGCCTCCATGTATTTGAGTTCTTTCCAACTTTCCTCTTATGATTGAGTTCTAGTTTCAAACCACTGTGGTCTGAAAATATGCAGGGAATGACCCCAATCTTTTGGTACCCGTTGAGACCTGATTTGTGACCTAGGATGTTGTCTATTCTGGCGAATGTTCCATGTACACTAGAGAAGAATGTGTATTCTGCTGCTTTGGGATGGAATGTTCTGAATATATCTGTGAAGTCCATCTGGTCCAGTGTGTCATTTAAAGTCTTTATTTCCTTGTTGATCTTTTGCTTACATGATCTGTCCATTTGAGTGAGGGGGGTATTAAAATCCCCTGCTATTTTGTATTGTTGTTGATGTGTTTGATTTTGTTATTAATTGCTTATATAAGTGGCTGCTCCCATGTTAGGGGCATAGATATTTACATGATTGTTAGATCTTGTTGGATAGACCCTTTAAGTAGGATATAGTGTCCGTCCTCATCTCTTACTATAGTCTTTGGTTTAAAATCTAATTTGTCTGATATGAGGATTGCCACCCCCGCTTTCTTTTGATGTCCATTAGCATGGTAAATGGTTTTCCACCCCCTCACTTTCAGTCTGGAGGTGTCTTTGCGTCTAAAATGAGTCTCTTCCAGACAGCATATCGATGGGTCTTGTTTTTTTATCCAGTCTGATACCCTGTGTCTTTTGATTGGGGCATTTAGCCCATTTACATTCAGGGTAACTATTGAAAGATATGAATTTAGTGCCATTGTATTGCCTGTAAGGTGACTTTACTGTATACTGTTTCTGTTCCTTTCTGGTCTATGTTACTTGTAGGCTCTTTCTTTGCTTAGAGGACCCTTTTCAATAGTTCGTGTAGGGCTGCTTTTGTGTTTGCAAATTCTCTTAGTTTTTGTTTGTCCTGGAAGGTTTTTATCTCTCTCCTATTTTCACTGACAGCCTAGCTGGATATAGTATTCTTGGCTGCATACTTTTCTCATTTAGTGCCTGAATATATCATGCCAGTCCTTTCTGGCCTGCCAGGTCTCTGTGGATAGGTCTGCTGCCAAGCTAATGTTTCTACCGTTGTAGGTTACAGACCTGTTGTCCCGAGCTGCTTTCAGGATTTTCTCTTTATCTCTGAAACTTGTGAGTTTTACTCTTAGATTTTGGGGTGTTGACCTATTTTTATTGATTTTGAGAGGGGTTCTCTGTGCCCAGGACCTGGATTTTGATGCCTGTTTCCTTCTCCAAATTAGGGAAGTTCTCTGCTATAATTTGCTCCAATATACCTTCTGCCTCTCTCTCTTCTTTCTTCTTCTTCTGGGATCCCAATTATTCTAATGTTGTTTTGTCTTATGGTATCGTTTATCTCTCGAATTCTCCCCTCGCGATCCAGTAGTTGTTTATCTCTCTTTTTCTCAGCTTCTTTATTCTCCATCATTTGGTCTTCTATATCCCTACTTCTCTCTTCTGCCTCATTTATCCTAGCAGTTAGAGCCTCCATTTTTTAATTGCACCTCATAATAGCCTTTTTGATTACGACTTGGTTAGATTTTAGTTCTTTTATTTTTCCAGAAAAGGATTCTTTAGTATCTTCTATGCTTTTTTCAAGCCCAGCTAGTATCTTTATAGTCGTCATTCTGAACTCTAGTTCTGACATCTTACTAATGTCTGTATTGATTAGGTCCCTGGCATTTGGTACTGCTTCTTGTTCTTTTTTTGAGGTGTTTTTTTCCATCTTACCATTTTGTCCAGAGGAGGATAGATGAATGGGAAAACAAAATGCTAACAGGGTAACAACGTCCCCAGAAAAATACAGACTAAACAAATCAGAAGAGATCTGAAACCAGGGGGAAAAGAAAGGGAAAGAAAAAAAAAAAAAAAAAAAAGAACATGATCAGGCTGTTGAATAGAACAGAGCCACACACTACATTTTGGGTGTATTTTGGTCTGTTAGAGGAAATTGCCTCCCAAAATTTTAAAGAATGAAAAACTTATATATATATATATATATACAAAAATAAGGGTAAATACAATGAAGGGATGAAATATGAATGTAAAGATGAAAATTAAAGATTTTTAAAAAGGAATTGATAAGAAGTTGGTTGAAAAAAGAATGAAAACAAAAGAGAATGTGATCAGGCAGGAAACTAGGACGTCATACACTAGATTTAGGGTATATTTTGGTTTGTTAGAAGAAACTGTATCCTAAAGTTTTAAAGAAAGAAAAACTTAAATACAAAAAATTTTACATAAGGAATAAAATATGACTAAAAATGAGAATTGAAAAAGATTTTTAAAAAGGAATTGATAAGATGTTGGTTGAAAAAGGGAAGAAGAAAAATGAAAAAAATAAGGAAAATTTAAAAAAATTAACTTTGAAAGACTGAAGAATCATGGGAAAAAAGCCATGAATTCTATGTGTTGTATTCCCCTGGCGCTGGAGTTCTGCTGTTCTCATTGATCAGTAAACCTGGTCTTGGCTGGATGTTCTTGCTGATCTTCTGGGGAGGGGCCTGTTGCAGAGATTCTCAAATGTCTTTGCCCGAAACGGAATTGCACTTCCCTTGCCAGGGGCCAGGCTAAGTAATCTGCTTGGGTTTGCTCCCAGTAGCTTTTGTTCCTTGCAAGCTTTCCGTACAGCTTTGGAGGACGAGAGTGAAAATGGCGGCCTCCCAATCTCTGGTCCTGGAGGAGCCGAGAACTTGGGGCTCCAGTCCTCAGTGAGCCCTCAGAGAAAAGCAGTCAATCACTCCTGTCTCCCTGATCTTCGGCCGCACTCTGTGCTCACCTGGCTCATGACCAAGCATTTCTGTCTCTGGCACACGACCCTGTTTGGAGTCTCCAGACCCAGCAGATTCCTGCAGTGGGCTCCTGAGCCGCTGCTCCCGGGGGAAGAAGGGGAGTCTCCCCGGATCTGCCGCTTGTTGGGTCCCTGCTCAAAGAGCAGTGGCCCAGCTATGCAGCGGATCACAGTTTATGGCAACCCTGAGCTGAGAGCCTACTCCTCGGCTCTGTCTTTGCTGCCGGCTTCCCCGCTCCGATACCTGGGAGCTCTGCCACATTCAGGCACCCCTGGTCTTTCTGTGACTCCAAGTGTCCTGAGACCACACTGTCTCAGTGAGTGTTCCACCACCACCACCCCCGCCCCTCCCCCCTCAACACACCCATTGGAGCAACGTCCCTCAGTGGAGCAGACTTCTAAAAGTTTCGATTTTGTGCTCCGTTGCTGTATCACTTGCCGGTAGCAGCTGACGGAGGCCCCCTCCCCCTGTGGTCTGTCTTCCCGTATGTCACCTCGGATTCACTTCTCCACACGTCCTACCTTCCAGAAAGTGGTCGCTCTTCTGTTCATAGAATTGCTATTCTTTTCTTTGATCTCCTGTTGAGTTTGTAGGTGTTCTGAATGGTTTGATCCCTATCCAGCTGAATTCCTGGGACCAGATGAAATTTAGGTCTCCTACTCCTCCCCCATCTTGCTCCTCCCCCCGGGAGATTTTTGATTACTGCTTCAATTTCCTTGCTGGTTATGGGTCTGTTCAGGTTTTCTGTTTCTTCCTGTTTCACTTTTTGGTAGTTTTTATGTTTCTAGGAATGCATCCATTTCTTCCAGATCGCCTAATTTGTTGGCATATAGTTGCTCATAATATGTTCTTATAATTGTTTATATTTCTTTGGTGTTTCTTGTGACCTCTCCTCTTTCACTCATGATTTTATTAATTTGAGTCCTTTCTCTTTTCTTTTTGATAAGTCTGGCTACGGGTTTGTTGATCTTATTAATTCCTTCTGAGAACCAGCTCCTAGTTCCGTTGATCTGTTCTACTGTTCTTTTGGTTTCTGTTTCATTGATTTCTGTTCTGTTTAATAATTCTCATCTTCAGGTTGGTTTAGGCTTTATTTGCTGTTCTTTCTCTAGCTCCTTTAGGTGTAAGGTTAGCTTGTGTATCTGAGACTCTTCTTCTTGTGAAAGGTTTGTATTGCTGTGTACCTTCCCTCTTTGCTGCATCCCAAAGGTTTTGAACAGTTGTGTTTTCATTGTTTCCATGAAATTTTAATTCTTCAATTTCTTGGTTGACCCATTCATTCTTTAGTAGGATGTTATTTAACCTCCAAGTATTTGACTTCCTTCCAAATTTCCTCTTGTGATTGAGTTCAACTTTCAAAGCATTGTAGTCTGAAAATACGCAGGGAATAATCCCAGTCTTTTGGTACTGGTTGATACCTGATTTGTGACCCAGTATGTGATCTATTCTGGAGAATGTTCCATGTGCACTAGAGAAGAATGTGTATTATGTTGCTTTAGGGTGGAATGCTCTGTATCTGTGAAGTCCATCTAGTCCAGTGTGTCATTCAAAGCCCTCGTTTCCTTGTTTCCTTGATCTTTTGCTTAGATGATCTGTCCATTGCTGTGAGTGGGCTGTTAAAATCCCCTGCGATTAACATGTTATTACTAATGTGTTTCTTTAATTTTATTATTTATTGGTTTATATAATTGGCTGCTCTCAAGTTAGAAGCATATGTATTTATAATTGTTAGGTCTTCTTGTTGGATAGACCCTTTAAGTATGATATAGTGTCCCTCTTCATCCCTTCCTACAGTCTTTGGTTTAAAATCTAATTTGTCTGATACAAGGATTGCTATGCCAGCTTTCTTTTGATGGCCAGTAGCATGAGAAATGGTTCTCCACCCCCTCACCTTCAATCTGCAGGTGTCATTGGGTCTAAAATGAGTCTTTCGTAGGCAGCATATAGATGAGTCTTGTTTTTTTTTTAAATCCATTTTGATACCCTATGTCTTTTGATTAATGCATTTAGTCCATTTACATTCAGAGTGATTATTGCGAGATATGAATTTAGAGCCATTGTGTGACCTGTAGAGTTGGTGTTTCTGTTGATGTTCTGTGGTCCTTTCTAGTCTTTGTTGCTTTCAGTCTTTTTGTCTCCAGAGAGTCCCCCTTAAAATTTCTTGCAGAGCTGGGTTACTGGTCACGGACTCCTTTAGTTTTTGTCTGTCTGGAAAACTCTTTATCACTCCTTCTATTCTGAATGACGGCCTTGCTGAATAAGGAATTCTTGCATGAATATTTTTCCCATTCAGCATATTGAATATATCCTTCCACTCCATTCTGGCCTGCCAGTTCTCTGGACAGATCTGCTGTGAACCTGATCTGTCTTCCCTTTTAGGCTAAGGACCTATTTTCTCTTGCTGATCTCAGGATTCTTTTATTGTCTGCGTATTTTGTGAATTTAACTATGATAGGCTTTGGTGATGGACGGGTTTTGAATTTAATGGGAGTTCTCTGTGCTTCTTGGATTTTGATGTCTGTGTTCTTCCCCAGCTTAGGGAAGTTTTCAGCTATAGTTTGTTCAGATAAGCCTTCTGCCCCTTTATCTCTCTCTCCATCTTCCAAGACTACTATGATACAAATGTTATTAACGTTTTAATAGGTCACTGAGTTCCCTAAGTCTGCCTTCACGGTCCATCACCTTTCTTTCCCTCTTCTTTTCAGCTTCATTATTTTCCATAATTATATCTTACATATCACTGATTGCTCCTCTGGTTTATCCATCCTCATTTTTATGGCCTGCATTTGTGTTTGCAACTTGGTTATAGCATTTTTAATTTTGGGCTGACTAGATTTTAGATCTTTTGTCTCTGCAGTAAGGGATTCTCTGTTGTCTTCTATGCTTTCTTCAAGCCCAGCTAGTATCCTTATAATCATTGTCTTAAATTCTAGTTCAGACATCTTATATCTATATTGATTAAATCCCTGGCTGTGAGTTCTACCTCGTGTTCTTCCTTTTGGGGTCATTGTCATTTTATCCAGAAAAAAAAATGAAGAAAGAGAAAAAAAGAAAAAAACACAAAGCAAAAAACAAAAAGAAAAAGAAAAAATAGGAAAACAAAAACAAAAAGCAAGGAAAAAAAACTAGATCCTGGGTGTGTTTTGTTCTGCTTGTTAAAAGAATCTACAACCCAAAATAAAAAAATGAAAGTATGCAAAAAAATTATATATATTTAAAATATATGAATATATAAATAAGAATAATAAATAAAAGAACTTGGAAAATATAAGAAAATGAAAAAATAAAAAAGAATGTAGAAAGGAAGCTCGATTCTATTTCCCTTAGTGTTGAAGCTTTGCAGCACTCTATGTAATCAATAAACTTGGTGGGACTTAGTTGTCTGTGCCATCTTCTGGGGGAGGGGCCTGCTGCACTGATTCTCAGGCTGTCTTGTTTCAGTGGAAATGCCTCTCCAGGATGCAGTGTGGGCAGGGCTGGTGTACCAGCCTCCAGACTCCATTTTGTGTCCCTCCTTTGCTCCCTGAAGGCTTTCAGCACTGATGGGACAGATGAAGATGGCTGCTTCCTACTCTCTAGCCTGGGAGCTAAAAGTTCAGCCCCCCAGCTCTTCAGTGAACCCTCCCAGAAGAGAAATCAATTGGCCTATTTGTGACCCTGGTTTCCGTCTGATCCCTGTGTTCACACTGCCCATTGCCGAGCCTTTTTATCTCAGGCATGTGACCGAGTTTCAAGAAGTCCAAATTTCAGGGACTCCCATGCCGTGGACCCACACTGTTCCTTGGGGGGGGCGGGGTGTTAAAAATTATGAAAGGTTGGATTTGAAAGGTTTTTCTATTATAGTATTAATTTGAAAGATACATTTGCTTTGGTTTTACACTTCCTTCACATTTAATTGCCTTTGCTTTCCAATTTGTGTGTTGCTAGAAGGTAAGAGGCAAGAAAGCAAGACGATTTTGGTTATGTTAACTTGTAAACTTTTATCTCCTTAGTACCTGGAATAGCCTGGCCCATAACTGGTGTTGGGATTCAAGGCAGCTCACTTAATAATATCATTTTTCCAGACTGCAGTTCTGAGAGGGAAGGAAAGACAGGTGAATGGGTATAGATATCAGTCATTTTTATTGGCAGATTTGTTGGAGAACATCGTTTTGATATGGAGAAAACAAATGTTGCACCCCAGAACTAAGCAGATGTGTCCAAATAGCCTGGAAAGGGCTAGGAAATCTTAATGGTTAGCAATGCTCTAAAAATATTAAGGTGATACTGAGGATGAGGAAGGGCTTCTTCCTAGTGACTCTTTAAGGGATTTGGAGGGAGGGGCTAAGCTGTGTAATCACCCATCCTGAAGTCACTAAAGTCCCCGTCCTAAAGTCACTGTTCCTGCGTCGGTGGGAAGTTGTTCAATACAGTGTTGTGTGAATAAATAACTTGGAACCGTTAGTTCTAAAGTTTGCTTGTATGGCTGTGTTATTAAATATACATTTAATTTCTCTTTCATGAGACAGTTTCTATTGACAGAGCCCATTTTGAAATGTTTGCTTTGACTGCTTTCTCGTAGTGAGTCCTTTTTTGTCCTCGGCACAGTCTCTGTGCCACTAGTTAAATTATTGCTGATTCATCTGTGTTACGCTTAACACAAATCTTCTCTAAGTCCATCTCTTGTGATAGTTGAGGAAGAGTTCACTTGGTTCTAAGATTACCAGTCACAGTTGGTTCCCCTGAAGATTTTGTAGGCATTCTTCATGATTACATTTTGTTCACTGAATATCATCTCATATCTCACTTGAGCTTTTATTAATGGTCCTCAAATCATTCATCTTTGAATTACAGCCTCTTTGGGGGCACTCTTATTTTGTATTGCTTTATATACGTTTATCCAAACTGTGTTTCCACAAACTCACAAATTCATTTTTGCACGTTTTAATACTTCTTTATTGAATTAATGAAATTATTTTTTGTCATATCATGTCCTTTGTAATCTTTAGCAGTAACATGCATTTTATAGGTTGTGGGCTTGTCTTTCACAGCTTTCAATGGTTTTTACTTAATCCTTTTCTCTTTTGCTCATTTTAAGCCTGTCAGCAACGTTAATGAGTGACTTTTCAGCAGTGTCTCTTTTCCCTTCTTGTACCTCCCAATGTGGTCTCTTTTATATGGTTTTTATTTTATTTTTGGAAGTTTTGGAGCTTTGCCAAGTCATTTTTCCTTCTTTGTAATCTCTTTCATCCTTATAATTCTGCTTTGAAGTCCTATTTTTAAGGTTTTTAATGATTTGTTGTTTATCCATTACTAAAATTATTGGATGATTTTTAAATGCTTGGCTCCAAGGCAAAGGATTCTTTGAATATTAATATTCAGTTACTTTTGCACTCCTACCTCTTTTTAATAGTTAGTGTGTTGGTTATTTTTTTTTCCCATGCCATTTTCATTGAGTTGAATTCACCTTAAACCCCATAAATTCATGATTGTAGTTTGCAGAGAAATACATGTCAGGGTCATGCCATAGCAGCACCTCTTCCTGGCTCAGAATGATGACTGTTTAACACCGGACATTTGGAAAGTTTGTGGGACCTAGGTGGCATTTTCCATAATCTAAGAAATATCAGCTACTGAGAAGCTGCTTTTTATTTACGGTTTTGATCCACTCATGACCTTCTTTGATGCCTACCATTTGGAAACATGGACAAAACACAGTGATACCTAGGTCAAGTCTTCCTTAACTCATAGGACTTCCCTGTTTCATATGTTTAGGGATTCCCTGGATATCCCTATATTTCCTTTGAAGAAAAATTCTAAAGGTAAAACATAACTTTACATTTCAATCTATATTTGCCTCTAAGGCAAAACCTAAAATAATCCCATGGCCAATGTGATATTAGTTTCCCTAGATTTTCCTTCTCCTTGGAATCTCCTTGGATTCTCCCATATGTTCTGGATAACTCAGTTGGTAAACCATATTTACAGAATATCTTTTGGGCATTGTTAAGTGTCCTAGATATTGGCTGCCTTTCCCCAGTTATCAGATTCTTGTATTAATATATGGTTTCTCTTTCAGATCTGAATCAAAGCTCTGTCCTCTCCACTGAAAGACTCATAGGAAAATAAGAGGATACAGTGCCCAGAATCCAGCTGTCACCTCTCCAAACATTTAAACAACTCTCCAGTTCCTCAGACCCCTCAGCTCACCCAAGAAGGCAAAAGATTTGATTTCTTCACCACAGTACATGTATACAGTGGGCAGAGAGCAAAGCTTGGTAATCACCTTGGCATTGCCTGGCTCTGTGATGCTGAAGACATTCTCATTTCTGTGCATTACAGAAGAGATTCAGATTTCCAGGTATGGACCAATGTCCAGGGGAGGGGTGTTTTCACTATTCTGAAGGGCAACCTCAAAGCTCAGGGAAGAGGCAGGTGTCAGAGGGGTATAGAGCCATACAGCCCAGTCCAAGTGCCCTAAAAGGAAAAATACTGGAATAAGGGCTGAGGGCACAGTTGGAGCAGGTATCCACCCACTTTCTGGCCTTGTAGCCATGGAGGAGGACAGCAAGGGGCCAGAGGTAAAACTGTGGGCTCTCATCAGCTTTGGAGATGAATGTCAGTTTTCTTCCTCTGCAGAGTTTGTAAGCTTTGGAAGATGCTAGTTGAGCATTCTGCACTATGGAGACATGTACCTGACACCTTACAGGGTATGTATGTATGGACTCTATTTGGGAAAGTGCTTGAGGTTATCTGCTTTATATGGATGGCAGTTCTTACACAGAACCCATCCTGGCCTCTTCAAAGGGTATATGTATGGGGGCTCAGTGGAGTTTTGACATTGTTCAGGAGCCCTGAACATTAATCATTCCACTCTCTGATTGAAGTTGAAGGCAGCTGATTTTAGTCCTTTGATCATCAGAATGTTTGGCTGTTGCAGGTAAGGCTTCTCTTCTGGCCATACATGGGATCAGGATTCCTGTCATTGAGTATGGGATGCTACTGAGCTGAGGCATAAATGGTTCTGAAATCATCCCAGCTTTAATTAAGGAAGTTGGGAAGAAGTGCCTCCATCTGACTAAACTGTAGTTGCATGTTACATACTTGAGGAAACTCCCAGTCACCAAAACTCCCCCAATTCCTGACAAATCTGGAACTAGAAGTCCATACCCCATGTCAGGAGAGAGGATACCAAGGCTCTTCTGCAGAAAGTTCTGCTCCACTCTCTGGTTCCCTTCAGTCCCAGCCCAAACTCATCCATTGAAGGGTGGAAGTGAAGACACAAAATGACTCAGTTCCGCTTCTCACCACCCTTACTTACACACCCTGTATCCTTTTTATCCTTTTTCTTCCTGCCCAATGGTTATCCCTCTGGGGTTCCCATTTTTCAGAGGCATTTGAAACCATGAGAAGACAACTCATCATAAACTGTGGTCAGGGAACAGGCTTTTGAGCCAGATAAATATGAGCCAGTAGTTCAACCAATTGCTCTCTGGGTTTTGTCAGGTCACGTGAATCCTATCCAAGTTGGTTTCCTAAAAGGAAAAGTGAAGATGATAATGGCAAACTTGTAGGGTCTTCTGAATAAATGGCAAGACTGTAAGTGAATACCTGTCACCCAGTATGTCATCAGTGTTGATGAGGTGTTTGGGCAGATAGCTTCTTAGCCCATCTATGAGTTATCCGTAGACTTTGTACAGAGCAGGGCTGGTAGATGTAACTGAGTTCAAGAGAATCTGTAGACTTACAGTCTCGGAATGGACACCTCTGCTGGATTGGGAGTTCTGGGTTAGGGAGGAAATTGCTAATGGAGGCAGGAAACCACATTCTGTGGTCCTGTTGGAAAGGGAAACCTACAGGGTAGTGGCCTCTGGCACTTGTGCAGTAGGTAACTGACTCTGAAACAAAGTCTTGATTTATATCAATTGCTGATTTCCTTGTATACTGTGGCAAAATTCAAGCTAACAGGGGCTTACCATCCAGTTTACAAAACTCCTGAATATTTTATAAGCAACTCTTGGGGGCCAGTACATGCCAAGTCAAACATAACTACCAGAGGCATTGAAGGACTGCATTTAAAAAATTAGTAACTCTCCTTTGTTGCCCCAGGGTAGGAGTACAATGGTGGAACTGAGGAAGAACAATCTCACTGGGATACTCTAGCTTACCTTTTAAGGAAGCCAATTAGGGTAGCTCCTCCTACCTCTGACTCAGTGACCTCTTGAGTGGACCCAGCTTTTTATAGTTGAGAGATCAACCCACTCCCTTATGAAACCAGCCCCGTCACAGCGGTTCCATTTGCTTGAGAAGGGATGAACTGCAAAGCTCTTGTGTGCTGCTCAAGATCTCACTGATGGTGAATGAAGTTCCATGATTCTACACAGTCAGGACCCAAGGGAAAACCCTGGTTGTGAACGACTTTCTTGCTGCAGTATTAGCATCATTCCTCTTTAGAGTTAGGTGGATCCAGCATTGAGTCAGTCTTGACGGAGTTCTGGGATACTACCAAGGCAGAAGCCCCAAGGCAGATATCCACAGTTGAAGTGGTCCAGCCTCTTCAACCCTTACACGTTTCTGTAAGAAGATATTTTATCCCTCAGTCACTAGGTGTGGAGGAGATAGGCTTCTTTGGACATATTCTATGCTCCACAGCTTGATGACTGGAAATTTCCCTAATACATAATGAAAGTGCTTGGGGATGGGTGGATGGTAGTCCAAATCAGACTTCTATTTTAAGTGTAAGTGAATGCTGTGGTCAGTTTAAATTCAGAAAAGAGAGGTTACTGGATGGCTGGTCTAAGGAAGAATGAGCCAACTATTTCTGTCCTTAATTACAAGTTACTTCTCTCAACAACAGGAGGAAAATATCCTAAACCCAGACAGTGCCATTACCTAATCTCAAACAAAGAAAAGATGGGCTCCAGTCCCATGCCAGAACAGAAAGGAAATTTTTATACACTCTAAACTCCAGGACCTTTGAAAAGGAGGAACTGTCAGAGGGAAATGTAATATAAGCCCCAAATATGAAAAGAGCTTACTTGGACACTTGACCACCTCAAAGCCTTTCCAGTGCCAGCTTGAAAGCAGCTGCCTGGAAGTGAGGAGTTGAACGGACAGTTGACACTCCTTGGATAGTTGGCTTCTCTTTGCCTCCATATACTGCATCTATGAAGTAACAATAATACGAGGACCTCACTCTCATTTAAGTTCAAAGCTGCTGATTCTGTGGGACTTCCCAAGGATGACATTCAGCACCATTTTTTACTGTCACGTGTCTGACCCATGCTCTACGGCACCTGTGACACAGTTCCCTCATAATAACATGAGTCATAACATGGTAGTTATTTTGAGGCTGAGTCAGAACATTTAAATTTCACAGAATTTTGCCTGGTGTCCATTAAAGCTCCAGTTAAGATTTATTTATTGATAAGCTTCCCAAGGCATCAAATAAAGGTCAATTGCCTCAGAAATTTTATTAAGTAAAGTGTATATAGGTTGATGAGAAATATAATAAATAATTGATCTAGTAAGCCAACAGATTGTTCCACGTGACTTGAATTATCTGGAATATGAGGGTTGTTGATGTTAATACAGTAGATCTTTTTGAACTCTTAAGGTATTACTGTAGCAGTAATATTGCCACAGAGACTTTTACTTATTGAAAATAAGAAAACAGCAAGAACAAAATTCACATCTACCTGATCTAACCAAGGAAATTTGCTTTTCATAGAAATAACAGCCACAAAAGAACAGTATAATATATCGATTTGTGTTTTTAAAACAATTTTACTAAAATCAGATTTAAAAGTTACAGTTTTATTGAGCTCTTTAGAGAATGTTCAAGCATTTATATTTACTTGTCTATAGAAAATGCTTTCTGGATGAAAAGTCATCACTGTGTAATAATAAATCCTTACTTAAATATTTCTGAATCTAAAAGCAAAGCCAGGGGCGCCTGGGTGGCTCAGTCGGTTAAGTGGCTGCCTTCGACTCAGGTCATGATCCCGGGGTCCTGGGATCGAGCCCCGCGTCGGGCTCCCTGCTCAGTGGAGAGTCTGCTTCTCCCTCTCCCTCTGCCTGCCTCTCTGCCTACTTGTGCTCTCTATCTCTCTGTCAAATAAATAAATAAAATCTTTAAAAAAAAATAAAAATAAAAATAACAGCAAAGCCCATGAATTTCCATGGTAAAACATTCAGGAGAATTTGCTCAGGTTTATCCAGCCTTCCCTCTACAGCTATCCCAGGTAGAACTGCGCCATCATACGTACAAGGCAGCTCCACAGAATATGGGGATAGGAATCTCCAGTTATACTGGAGTAGGAAGGGGACTGTCTGTGCACATGGACGGCAGAGAGTGCAGCAGCCTGGCAGCAGCTCTAGGACAGCTCTGTAGATCCCAGGAAGACCTCTGACCTTAAGTCCATTCAGGTATTTCCTATAGAGGTTGATACTTAAATCAGTTTGCAAACCAAACCCAATTCCACTGAATTGGAGGAAGGGAAAAAAAAACCTCACAAATTCTCAAAAGAGGGCCTATCACCAGCTCAGAGGCAGGCTAGTCTACTAGGAGGCAAGACCCCTGGATCCTGAGCCTGCACTCTGGAGGCCTTCATTGTTACACTGCTGGGGTTGTAGCACAGAAAGCAGTTCCATCCCTTTGTGTTTCAGTTAGAAGGGGAAAGTGTTGCTTCTGGTAGAAGGGTGAGCGAGAACAGTGCCACCAGAGCACTAAGGTCTGGCCCTGCATTGATCTATCTAAAACAGAGGGCTTTGTTAGATGGTAAATTACTGCTTTTTGACATTCACTGAATCTCTCCGTCTCCCCATACAATGTAAGGGGACTCGAGTACAGTGATGAGCCAAGACAGGTGTTACCCTTGCTCCCCTAAGTTCACACAGCTCAGAGGAGCAGACAGTCAGGCTAGCTGTTGCAGGGAGGTGTCCTAAGTGCCCTCCTGGGAAAATGGGGAGGTTTGGCACCCACATTAGACTAAATGTTCAGGGAAGGTGATCATATCCTTCAAAGGGGATATGATATGTAAACAGATTCTTAAAGAGTAAGGCAGTTTAAGAATGCCAAGTTGGGGATGAGAGGGAGGTTCTAGTAAAAGGGCTAAAGCCAGCTGGCACGTGGCCCATGAACGAGGCAGACATAAGGCATATGATGATTTCAGTGCAACCAGGGATGAGTGAGTATGAGGTGGTGGATCTGGCCATGTCTGATGGGAACCTGAGCCCATATTAAGAATTTGTCTTTAGCTTATAAGCCACTCTATCACATTTTTCAGGGTTCCACTCAGCATCACAGTCCCTGGTGTGCTTGTCAAAAATGCAGACTCCTGGTGTCCATCCCAGTCTGAAAGGAAGGACTGCTATGTCATCTTTCTCATTTCCACATTCTCCAGGGGATTCTCAGCCTATGAGGATTGTGATTGGTGTGAGTCAGGGCCCCATAAGTTTGGTGCTGATGTTAGGCTATTGTCAAGTCTTCCTCACTATTGCACTGTGGCTATTTTATGTTTTTAATTGTGCCCAAGATTGTATCATGGAATTATCAGCACTTTTAGTATAGAATATAAGGTAACTTTTGTTTTTTTGTGTGTGCTTTTGTTATTTATTTTTTATTTATTTTTAAAGATTTTTTATTTATTTTTCAACAGAGAGAGAGACAGTGAGAGAGGGAACACAAGCACGGGAAGTGGGAGGGGGAGAAGCAGGCTTCCCGCTGAGCAGGGAGCCCGATGTGGGACTCGATCCCAGGACCCTGGGATCATGACCTAAGCTGAAGGCAGACGCTTAACGACTGAGCCACCTAGGTGCCCTCTTTCTGTTTTTTATACTGCTTCCTCTGTGTTAACAGTTTACTGTTATTTACTGGATTATATTTCTATGGGAGATCCATCCATCCAAAAGACTATGAAAGAAAGACACACATGTTAAGACAACAGATGTAAAAACATGGGCTCAGGTGGCTGTGGAGAGCGGTTCACAGATATATCCCAAATCCTCTGAGCCCTTGTACTTCTGCCTACTTAGCTGCAGTTTGCCTTTATTGGCTCAGATGTAAGTAATTACAGCAGTGACTCATGTGTGAAGACGACACTCATTAACACATTTTTGCCTCTCAACAGTCCTAGGAAGGAGTCAGGGCCATCAATCAGTTTGTACATCACCCAGCATAGAGGGGAGCCTGGCTGGGGCCCCAGCAGGCTGAGACCAGAGCCTTGGCCTTGACCTCTGAACCATATGGCCTCAGGAGCACCTGGTTCAACATTCTTTTGGCCTTAGTGCACAGCATTTGATGATGGTGATGGTGGCAGTGATAATGATAACAAGGATGCCATTGACAATTTTTTCTAAATCAAATGCTTGTATTTAAAATGTATGACTTCTCGTCAAAAATAATTTGTTCCTTTATACCTCTAGATCTCAATGTACCTTAAGATATGTCCTAATTCTTTGAAACTTTTCAAAAACAAAGCATATCCTATTTATAGGAAAACCAGTAATGAAGCTACATAATTTATTCTAGGAAGCCCTAATATTTTGAAGCTTGTAGAGTTTTGCAGTCCTTAGGCATCAATCATCTAAATCTGATGAAGAGACCTGAATTGTTTTTCTGTTTCTTGGGAGTAAATGTACACACTCTAGATACCTGAGTATATATTTTAAGCATAAATGTTTCTATTTATTTGGAGTCACCATGATGCTCAGAGTCTGAGAGTTGTCAGATTACAAATCCTCTTAAAAATAAAGTGCAGGAGGGGTGCCTGATGGCTCAGTTAAGCAACTGACTCCTGGTTTCAACTCAGGTCATGAGATCAAGCCATGCCTCGGGCTCTGTGCTTAGCTTGGGGTCCACTTGGGACTCACTCTCCCTCTGCCCCTCCCCCGTGCTCACTCTCTCTCTCTCAAACAAAT